>NC_060121.1:720782952-721085982 GCF_021461395.2 Schistocerca americana | reverse complement strand
ACAAGCGGAGCAAGGAGGGCATAAAAAGCACTCTAGCCCTGAAAAAAAGGAAGTGTTGTACTAGTGTCGAACATAGGCTTTAATTTGAGGAAGAAGTTTTTGAGAATTTACTTTTGGAGTACAGCATTGTTGGTAGTGAAACATGATGTGGGAAAACCGGAACAGAACAGAATCGAAGCATTTGAGATGTGGAGATATAGACGAATGTTGTGGATCAGTGGACTTATCAGGTGAGGAAAGAGGACGTTCTCCGCGGAATCGGCCACGAAAAACACTAAAATGGAGGCGGGAAAACGGTGCAGAACGTTTGTTAGAACTTGAAGGAATAGCGCCTATGATGGTAGAGGGTGCTATAGAGGGTAAAAACTGTAGAGGAAGACAGGGATTGGAATACTTTTAGCAAAAAGCAGATAATTAAGGACGTAGCTTGCAGTTGCTACACAGACATGAAAAGGTTGGCACCTTAGAGGAATTTGTGGGCTGCGGCATCAAACCAGACAAAACGCTGATTAAAAGAAAAAAATATTCCGGAGAATTACAGTTTTACGAAATGTGGAATCATGTTGCAAGATACAACATGGTCATGTACCAAAGAAAAAATATTGAACTGAAATTAAAAATTCTGAAATTGAAAAAATATGGTCATATTGTATTTAATAGTCTACCTGTTACATTATTACTCTACTACATATAAACAACCAGTAAGTGGCATCAAAGTAAGCAGAAGTATTATGAAAAACCAGTTACAACTTAAAAACATTTTGAAATAAAAGCTGTTGGCAACTAACTCAAATTTCCATTTTTAAGACAAGAAAAATTGTTAAGACATTAAAGAAACTTAGTGCTTGGGCACAAATCACTTGTGTCGTAGTAGAAGACCTTCTTCTCTTTCGAGGTACAAGATGATGACGACCGACGATGTATGGCTTAACCGTCCACACATCATGAAAACACTTTTAAAAATACACCACAAAATTGTGTAACTGAAGAATTAGCAATAGGTTTCATATGTTACACAGGACTTAAATATGTAGAACACGTAATATTCATCAACGCTGTACAAAACACAACCTCATCTCACACAACAACAAAAACAGCAGAACATGTCGGTAACTGTTTCTGACGATTTATAATGCACGCGCCCAAATGTGATTCAAAAGTCAGTCACAAGACTGAAACACCACTAGATACACTATCCTCGAGCTACAACCCTCTCCCCTACGTTTAGACCTGTTTATGTGGTCACACTAAAATTTGCTACAGGCACGAATTTGTCAGTTACAGAGTCAGATACGTTGTGATTAGAACTCTACTGTCAAATTCGTGCTCCCGCCGGAGGTTCGAGTCTTCCCTCGGGCATGGGTGTGTGTGCTGTTCTTAGCGTAAGTCAGTTTAAGGGGAATTGGAACGCCCCATCCCGACAATGTTTAATTTAGTGACTTGGTTTCCCTGTATTTCAGGAACCACTGTAGCCACTGACATGAGAGTTTTATATGACATTCAGCTGTATGTTCTGAGTCGACTGAACTACAATAATTGCATTTCAGCCACTTCTTTAGGAAATACAATTTTTTAACTACTCTGTTAAAATTTTGTGTACTTTTTTGTACGTTATCCCAAATAATTTTAATTATACGTAACATTATTTTCTTCTTTTAGTTCAGTAGACTCAAGATATGTATGTTATTGCTCCCTGGAAATTTGAATACTCTACTCGAAGTGGTTTCTGACATTTAGGGAAAATGCAAAAGAAAATGTACATTTTCAGGAAAGGCTTCTAAGGTTTCAGAAAACTATAACTGATTTAATATATGCTTAATTTTTTATTTTTAGTCACTCAGGCAGCATATTGTATATCATCCTCTTGATCTTTTTCCAAGTTTTTCAAACTTTTCTTCGAACTGGACTCCTTAGTGGCCATCTGTGCTGCATACTCTGCTTTATCAAGGCGAACTTTGTCCATCCGTTCATGTTCTCTAATGCAGTTTCAACCGGGATTAACTCCAATATGCGGCAGCACTTTCAACCTACCTATGTTGCCGTCACTAAAAGCAATAACAGCATCACTGACCCTTCAGTATAGTGTCTTCATTCCAACAAAATCATTTTTTGCTAAGCGAGTCCATACAAGAATATTGAACATTGGGATTTTGAGTTTGACCATGTAGATATACTCCCTCAGTAATTCAGGATTTTCCAGATCTCTGTAAATAGGTTTAATTATATCCATGACTGCTGCTGGGATGGATTGTTTAGGGCTGTACGAACTGTTTGAGTACTGGGCATTGCGGTAATTGCACTAAGAATCAGGTCTAGGAGGATGTACTGGTTTTTCATCAGTTGACAGTCTATGGAAGGAGGTAGCCCATACTGCCTGCTTCATTTTCAACAAATCCTCAGTATTATTTCAAATGGCCACCACATAATACGACAGCAGTTCATCAACAGTTTTGTCTGCCAGCCTGCCTCTTATGGTTTTATAATCAGAAAATTTCTTGTCTCTCAAACTTTGTTTCGACTTTCTCAACCTGGTGCCCATCCTCTCCTGGACATGACCAAGACTGTTAACCTTTATACCAAAGCACTCCACAGCCTTCTATATAAAAATTTACCGATTTTATTACATCTTGAAGTAAAGCATGTAAAAATCTTAACATTTACAACTGGTGTAGATTATATTTAAAAAACAAAATAAAATACTTTCCATGTGAGTTTATAAGTGATATATATATATATATATATATATATATATATATATATATACAGGGTGTTACAAAAAGGTACGGCCAAACTTTCGGGAAACATTCCTCACACACAAAGAAAGAAAATATGTTATATGGACATGTGTCCGGAAACGCTTACTTTCCATGTTAGAGCTCATTTTATTACTTCTCTTCAAATCACATTAATCATGGAATGCAAACACACAGCAACAGAACGTACCAGCGTGACTTCAAACACTTTGTTACAGGAAATGTTCAAAATGTCCTCCGTTAGCGAGGATACATGCATCCACCCTCCGTCGCATGGAATCCCTGATGCGCTGATGCAGCCCTGGAGAATGGCGTATTGTATCACAGTCGTCCACAATACGAGCACGAAGAGTCTCTACATTTGGTACCGGGGTTGAAAATTTCAAATTTTATAATGAGATAAAAGTTCTAAAATATGAAAATAAATTTTCCGCTATGGAGATTTACATTGAAAACCCGGAAGTAAGACCTATGTAATTTTTTCCGTTCAAACTCCCCTTGTTAGTTTAAGTAGTGTGTAAGTCTAGGGTCCGAGACCTCAGCAGTTTGGTCCCTTAGGAATTCAGGCACATTTGCCACACTTTTTTCATATCTGTGAGGGACTGTGGTTGTTATTGTTGTTTTCAGTCCGAAAACTGGTGTGATTCAGTTCTCCGTGCTTCTCTGCAGCGTGCAGGCCTCCTCGTCTCTGCATAGTTGTTAAAATATACTTACATTGTAACATTAGTGTACCTAAAATGGTCGTAAGCGAGATAAATGGGCAAGGGTCATTTTCCGCTATAGAGATTTGCATTGAAAATCCGCAAGTAAGACCTATGTATACTTTCGTTCATCCGTACGTGTTGTACACAGTCTCAACATGTACATTTACATATAGACTCCGCAAGCCATCTTGTGGTGTGTGGCTGTTAATACTTTGTGCACTAGTGTCACTTTCCTCTCTTCGTGTTCCAGCCGCGAACAGTTAGCGGGAAGAACGATTTCTGATAAGCCTCTATGTGAGCTCGAATCTCTCTGATTTTATCTTTTCGCAGGAGGAAGCAAAATACTGGTTGACTCCTCCAGGAATGTACGCTCCCGGAATTTTAACAGTAAACTTCACCGTGTTGCAAAAATCATTTCTTACATCGCCTCTCACTGCAGTTGTCTGAGAATGTATGGGACGCTTTCGATGTTATTAAATAAACCATTAATGAAACATGCTGCCCATCTTTGGATCTTCTCTATTTCCTTTATCGGTTGAATCTGATACGGGTCCCACATTGACGAACAATATTCAAATACTGGTCGAACTTGAATTTCAGTCTGGAATCTGCCTTACCGGCTATTAATTTTATGTGGTTGTTCAACTTGAAATTACTCTGTATGTATACTCCTACACATTTTGTGGAAGTAACTGCTTCCAGTAATTGTTCTGCAATCGTGCAATTTCACAATAACGGATGTTTCTAGCTCTATATACGCAATACGTTATACACTCCTGGAAATTGAAATAAGAACACCGTGAATTCATTGTCCCAGGAAGGGGAAACTTTATTGACACATTCCTGGGGTCAGATACATCACATGATCACACTGACAGAACCACAGGCACATAGACACAGGCAACAGAGCATGCACAATGTCGGCACTAGTACAGTGTATATCCACCTTTCGCAGCAATGTAGGCTGCTATTCTCCCATGGTGACGATCGTAGAGATGCTGGATGCAGTCCTGTGGAACGGCTTGCCATGCCATTTCCACCTGGCGCCTCAGTTGGACCAGCGTTCGTGCTGGACGTGCAGACCGCGTGAGACGATGCTTCATCCAGTCCCAAACATGCTCAATGGGGGACAGATCCGGAGATCTTGCTGGCCAGGGTAGTTGACTTGCACCTTCTAGAGCACGTTGGGTGGCACGGGATACATGCGGACGTGCATTGTCCTGTTGGAACAGCATGTTCCCTTGCCGGTCTAGGAATGGTAGAACGATGGGTTCGATGACGGTTTGGATGTACCGTGCACTATTCAGTGTCCCCTCGACGATCACCAGTGATGTACGGCCAGTGTAGGAGATCGCTCCCCACACCATGATGCCGGGTGTTGGCCCTGTGTGCCTTGGTGGTATGCAGTCCTGATTGTGGCGCTCACCTGCACGGCGCCAAACACGCATACGACCATCATTGGCACCAAGGCAGAAGCGACTCTCATCGCTGAAGACGACACGTCTCCATTCGTCCCTCCATTCACGCCTGTCGCGACACCACTGGAGGGGGCTGCACGATGTTGGGGCGTGAGCGGAAGACGGCCTAACGGTGTGCGGGACCGTAGCCCAGCTTCATGGGGACGGTTGCGAATGGTCCTCGCCGATACCCCAGGAGCAACAGTGTCCCTAATTTGCTGGGAAGTGGCGGTGCGGTCCCCTACGGCACTGCGTAGGATCCTACGGTCTTGGCGTGCATCCGTGCGTCGCTGCGGTCCGGTCCCAGGTCGACGGGCACGTGCACCTTCCGCCGACCACTGGCGACAACATCGATGTACTGTGGAGACCTCACGCCCCACGTGTTGAGCAATTCGGCGGTACGTCCACCCGGCCTCCCGCATGCCCACTATACGCCCTCGCTCAAAGTCCGTCAACTGCACATACGGTTAACGTCCACGCTGTCGCGGCATGCTACCAGTGTTAAAGACTGCGATGGAGCTCCGTATGCCACGGCAAACTGGCTGACACTGACGGCGGCGGTGCACAAATGCTGCGCAGCTAGCGCCATTCGACGGCCAAGACCGCGGTTCCTGGTGTGTCCGCTGTGCCGTGCGTGTGATCATTGCTTGTACAGCCCTCTCGCAGTGTCCGGAGCAAGTATGGTGGGTCTGACACACCGGTGTCAATGTGTTCTTTTTTCCATTTCCAGGAGTGTATTTGTATACGTGCAGTCAGTTGCCATTCCGTGCACCAAGCATGAATGCTCTGCAGTTCTTGCTGCATTTCGCTAAAATCCTCCGGCATTTCGACGATCGGTATGTAACATCACCATCCACGGAAGGCCTCATGGAACTTCCGATGTTATTCATTGCGTCGTTTACGCATGTTGTGACAGTTAAGAACCCCATAACACTTCCAAGTGGTACGCACGAAGCTACTTTCACGTCTGCACAGTTTACTCCGTTGGTAATGACGTGGTGTGTACTGTTTGCTAGAAATTCCTCCATCGAATCGTACAGTTTATCTGATGTTCTGTACGCTAGTACTTTGTTCATTAGGCGGAATTGTGTCGAACGCCTTCCGGAAGTCAAGAAGGAAGGACTTGTCTGTGCGCCTGTATCTGCTGCTTTCCGGGTCTGGTGGACGATCACAGCGAGCTGGGTTTCCGCGATCGCTGTTTGCGGAACCCATGTTGATTCCTACAAAGGAGATTTTCAGTCTCAAGATATGTCATAATACACGATCATAAAACACGTTCCAGCTTTATAACAGACCAGCGGCTGATTTATGTGCGTCAATTGGACCAATCTTCTTGCTTGCCTCGAAATTACCACATTTTCAGATTACTGTTAGTTATTATTGATGCTCATTACATTTGCCACTTATCTTGCTTCTTTTGATTCGCCCATCATATAGTCAGTTCTGTGATTGGCTTTCTTGCTGTTGTGCCGCTCGTTGTTGTTGCCCGTTCGTGAATGCATTTACCAGCTGAACAACAACCGCATTTCTCTTCAGATTACTTGTGGTTATTTGGCTGAAGATGATCCATGCATTTATTGCTGTCATATCTAGGTTACTGTAAAAAACATGCAACTACCATCATCTGCAAGTAACCATAGTTGCGTATTTATGAAACATTTGATCAACGATGCCACATCATATTTTAAGGCTTTATAGAAGGCAACGGTTTGTTCCTTCCCCCTTCACTTATTGATAGTTCAGAATGCGGTGTGGAATGCGTCCGTCAGTTCTCTGGCTGACTCGTATCACGAGATATTCATTTCCTTCACTCTTGTGAAGAGAATACAGTAATTTCAAAGACAAGTAATTACAAAAAAGTAGTTAGTATCTTTTACGGCCCGCCCTTTTCTTGCGGTTTTGCAGCGGAAGTGTATGAGCAATTTCTGATTTTTTACTAAAATCAGTTCGGCCTTGTTGCCAAATATTCTGACGACAGGGGCTCCTCAGTACAGTCTCATCCCACACTATGGGCTGACAATGGCTCAGCGTTTAGACTGACAATTCCTGGTAAGCAAGCACGTATGTTCCACGAGGGTGCTAGTCGGTTATCTTCAGAATTTTCTAGGACGAGGAGCTCCTGATGGCAGCCACCTCTCATACCATGGTATGGCAATGGTCCAGCGCATCTCCTGGCCGTTGCATGTTTAAAATGTGTTACTTTTTTTCGCTCGACCGAGTTGCAGATTTGAAATGTTTGTTGTAGCTGGACTTCACAACGGTTCGGCACTTCACCTGTTACCAGGATAGACATTCTTTTTTGTGGGGACCTCTGGTCGGTTCTTTCGAAGTTTTCTCTTCGCAGGTTGAACTGCGATGGTGATCACATCTTATGGCACTGGGTGATTACGGGCCACGTGCTTTGATTGTCTGATGCTAATCTAGGTGGATTCTTTTTCAGAGGGTCCCCAGGAGGAGAGAGAACCGAAGTTTTTGATCTCTCTGCCGGTGAAATCTGACTCTCGACGTAGGTTCAATAAGGGCTGCTTTGTTTACGAGGTAGACTTGGACAAAAGGGGAGAATGTGCAGTTTCACTCGAGCAATGGTTGATATTAAAGTCCCCACAGTGACACGGGGACTGTTGATTTGTTTAGTACCGTATTTATGATTTCCTTACATCTCTTGATTCGCAAGTGAACTTCATCTTAATGAAACTTTGGTCACATGTCTCTACGTGATTGCTCATTACAGTGTCAAGTCCATCTGATTAACTCATTTGCATGTCTGTTAACACCCCATCTGACAGTATGGCTAATAAAACTGTTTCTGCAGTACTGATGGATGTAGATTCGAGTGTGATCGCTGGAGACAATGATTTTCGTATCGCTTCTGCCGTACCTTGCTACTCAGTCACGGGTGTGTTAAACATGATCTGCGTATGATTTAAATAATGAAAACTGCACCAGTAACTTATTTTATGTTGCTTATCACAACACGTTTAGAGAATTTATTCTGATTTTCAAGTGCATTTGTGCATTTGTTTGCATGAATATGTTTGGTGATGTCTGAATGCGTTATTTACTGCCTTTCTTGCATCACAGGTGCAAACCTCGCCGATCGTATTCATGTAAACAAACGTACAAATGCGCTTGAAAATGAAAATAAATTACCTAAAAGCGTTCTGCTAAGCAGCAAAAAATAAGTAACTGCTGCAGTTTTGATTATTTAAATCATCAATGATAGTTCAGGATTTCCAAAAACATGTAATATGATGAGCGAAATTAAGTGGTTTGTTTAAGGTAATACTTTCTTTCATCTGTATATTGATGTCTTTTTCTATTTGTAGGTAAATATTCTTTATATTCAATTTTTCATTTGTGTGCTCATTAGAGTAAGTAAACTGGGCAATGACTGAACCTCTTCTACTAATTCTGTAGCTAATAAACCCCTTACCCTATTATTTAATGATTTTACTAGGTTCACACCGATGGTCCATTTACGAGGGTGATTTACTATTAAACCGTTGCAGAAGCTTTAAATTGCATAACTATGTAAATGGGGAGAGCTCAGAATGCCTGAATTTCCAAGCGACATCAGACATTAAACCGACAAGTTACATCGATGCTCATGGCTGGCTTCGTGTAAGTGTGCTGAGAACAACGACATCATTGTTCTCCTTTACTTGGTACACTGTAAGGGTGGATTGTGGGTTATCAGTCTCTTCCAAGATGATGGAAAAATTTGAACCAGAATTGTTCTTCATGCAATTGGTGTTCTTTAGGCGAATCTTCTTTTCATCACTAACGAAATTTTCTTATGTTGAAGTTTATTCACAAACTGAAGGGATCTGACAATATTTTTCTGTTTTCATTTTCCTTCCATGGCTTAGAAATATCTCCATGAGAGAAAGGACGACATTCTCTTCCAATAATTTGATGTCTCTCCTTTCCAAGGTACAAGGAGGCATTTCAAATGTAATTTGATGTCTGCAGCTATCGAGAACTCCTGTCCTTATTCATTAGGTTTGTTTGACATAAAATGAATAAACCTACGACTTCCTTCACTTAGAAGTAGCTGCTCCTCATTCATAATACTGCCAGCAAGACGGTAACAGCACGAAGGTTTCCACGAAATCATTCCATATTTTCGGAACAACTTCTCAGCAGGGCTGCGTTCCGCTCGGGATGGCTTTTTATCGAAGAGAAGGAATCTGCTGAGTTCGCAGAATCCCTGTCTTGTCATTGAATCCCTACGGGAACAAGATCAAGCGCCAGCAAATGAAATATCTTTGGTATAAAATACTTAAGTATGTGATAGCAATATTAGCCTCCAGTTCCTACAACAACAAGATACAAGCGGTGTTTTTCATTTCATTCTGAGTATTTGATGCTTAGTGTTATTTTTACAATAAGCAGCACAGACTGAGTAGAATAAATCAGAGGGCACCGATAGCGAAATAATGCACTCTCTCGCAATCATAGGCCGTGGGCCCATCTCTCTAGTCAAGACATATAGCAGCTCCTATTCCAGGTGGCGCCATGTTAGCGACCTTCCATTCCGTTCCATCTCTAGCAGCCAACTGCACTGTTGCGTCAGTTGAGTCCAGAAAGCACTATGGAGAGAAATGAGGGGAAGAGGTAACTACTGACAGTAACTCTTCTTCATCCTCAGTTGTCTCTGACAATAAATCATCTGAAAGTGATCAGTCACTTTCTGATTCAGTATCTGAATTCTTGAGAGTCTCAAAATATCTTACCTCGCACGACAACAAGGATGCGATAAATTGAAAACGCTTGTTACACTAAAGAAACATAAACATTACAAAAATGATGAGGTGAAAAACAACAGCAACGGAAGAAACGTGACTGAAAAGTTAGACGGCATTGACCAGTGCAGAAATCTTTCCGAAAACGTGTATACCGTCGCTCGAAGTAGATAGCTGATTGAAGCAAACTGCAGGGTGAGTAGTTATGTAGTTATAAGAGTAGTAGTATTCCAAAAAGAAATTACACCGGGGATCAAGAGCCCTCTCCTGCTGTTCTAGGTATACTTCATGATGTTACACGAATAGTGACAAATCACCAAATTGCAGTACATCATTATCAAGAACGGAAGAAATAAGTAAAAGTCACAAATTTTGACAGAAAAATGCATAACTGAATTTGTGACTGCTGAAATAAATGTAGAAATGTGTCTTTATACATGTTTCGCTGTTCTGGTGTTAACCGGCTTGTTGTAGTGAAACTCTGGCTTCCGTCTACAGTTTTTTCTTCCCCCTTACCCTCCACCGCAAAACTGACTACAGCATGGGTCCTATTAACAGATATCTGCGTGTCGAGTTGTGTCATATATTTCATTATACCTTATTTCGATAAAACGAAAATGACAATCAAATGAAAACCAGAGAGATGGAAAAAGTAAGTAAATTGTTGATTACTTCAAAAGTAATCGCTATAGCTGTTGATACATTTATCTCATTGTGAGTCAATGCCTTCATGCAAGAATGTTACGAAACGATGATTCTATCCAGGCGTGCACCTGTTCGTCTGAAGCAAATCGACGGCCATGAATGTCTTTCTTCAGATCTCTAAAAATATGGAAATCCAGTGGGAAGAGGTCGAGACTGTATGGAGGATGTGTAAGGGCTTTCCAGCGGAACTGCTGCAAGAAAAAACCTTGCAAACATGTGGACGTGCAGTTTCTGGTGCACTGTTTCGACTACATCAATTAAAGACAGAAAGTCTGAAAATTGAGTCCGTGATCATGTTTAGGCACTTTATTTTACATGTCCGTCTTGATCACACAAACGTTTACGCTTCACTATTACCGGTTTCGGATAGTGCCATCTTCAGATACGTTACAAACAAAAACAGAGTATAAAAAACTAAATTCAGTTTGCTGACGCTTGTTTTAAGGAACGGTTTTATCTCATTCTTGGCCTGCAATCATATTTTGACCTTATGACTTCTACTGATAAATTTGTGCCAAGTCAGGTCAGGCACGAGGTAAAATTTTTCCTTAAAATAACCGTCAACAAACTGAACATAGTTTGTTACACCCTGTTTTTGTTTGTAACAAATCTGAAGATGGCACTAGCCGAAACCGGTAACAGTTAAGTGTAAAAGTTTGTGTGATCAAGACAGACCAGTAAAATACAGTGTTTTGACTACACCGTAGAAATTTCGTTGGGAAGTCCATATATATTTTCCAAACTGTTTCTCTCCACTTGCGATTTCCATACTTTTGGAGCCCTGAAGAAAGCCATTCGTAGCCGTCAATTTGCTTCGGACCAAGAGGTGCACACCTGCGTACATTCTTAGTTCCGTAGGCAACGGTAAACATTTTTCCATGTAGTCGTTCACCATATTGACTTGTTGTGGGATAAATGTATTAACAGTTATGCCGATTTCTTTTGGAATAACATACACTTTTCTTACATTTTTCTATCCGGTTCATTTTTATTTGGCTGTCCCTTGTACTTCCTCGTTAATGATTTAATCTTAAATGTTCTATATAATATAGAAAGCGTCCATTCTCTTTTCTTCTAAGTTGATTATCTTTCGCGTTTCGATTCGATACAAGGCTACACTCCAGTCAAAGACGTTCAGAAAATACTTCATAATACTTAAATTTATGTTAAATTTTAACAAATTTCTTTTTCTGAAAAAGTTTTTCGTACTATACCACATTGTAATGTACACCCAACAAATAGCAAAACTCATGTACTACTTGTAATGACTCATTCCTGAATATAAATCCCTGGGTACAGCTAACTAAAATTTACCTACATTCCATTAGCTACGTTTTCCTTTCGTTAATGTTCATCTTGAAATCTCTTTTCAAGACAGTATCCATTCCGTCAATAAAATTCTTCAAGGTATGTGACTGCACTGACAATATGTAAAATTTTCGGCTACCGTTAGAAATGTCTTCTCTCAGGGTGTTTTGCTGATAATCAACAAAACAACCTGAGGAAGGGCGTTCATAATGGAAGCAAGACTATAGAAAAATCAAAGCACGTTCATAGGATTGGTCAACTTGGAAAAAGCGTTCGACTATAGAAAATAGTGCAAGATGTTCGAAATTCACAGGAAAACAGGGGTAAGTTAAGAAACAAAAGAAACAATAAAACTGGAAGACCAAGAACGGAATGCTCGGATTAAATCGGCTGTACGATATGGATGTAGTCTTTCGCCCCTACTCTTCATCTATACATCGAAGGGCAAATGATGGAAACAAAAGAAACGTTCAAGATTCGAATTAAAATTCAAGATGTAAGGATACCAGTGATAACCTTCGTTGATGGCACTGCCATCCTAGTGAAAGTGAAGAAGAATTACAGGATTGTTGAGTGCATTGAACCGACTAATGAGTACAGAATATGCATTGAGACTCAGTAGAAGGAAGACGAAAGTAGTGAGAAGTTCAAGAAATAAGAACAGCGACAGAATTGGGAATCACGATGTACACGAAGTTAGGAAATTCTGCTACCTAGACACCAAATTGACCCATGACGGATGGAGTAAAGGAGGACGTAAAAAGCAGACTAGCACTGCCAAAAAGGGTATTCTTGGCCGAGAGAAATCTAACAGTATCAAGCAAAAGCCTTAATTTGAGGACGAAATTTCTGAGAAAGCAAATTTTGGATCACAGCATCGTATGTTAATGAAACATAGACTACGGGAAAACAGGAATAGAAGAGAATCGAAGTAAATTTTGAGATGTGGTGCTACAGAATCATGTTTAAAATGAGGTGGAGTGATAAGGAATGAAGGGTTTCTCCGCGGAACAGACTAGGAAAGGAATGTAGACACATCAAAAAAAGTTTTGCATCACCACGGTTCCGAGAGTTCCGGAACCTGTACAGAAAATTGAAATAGAGGTCAACATACAAATCATTTCCGTCCTTTTTATTGCTCATGAAAACCACACTTACCTATTGTACCACCTTCAGAGGTGGTGGACCAGATATGTGTACATACCGGTACCTCTAATACCCAGTAGCACGTCCTCTTGCATTTTTGCATGTATTCGTAGTGGCATACTATCCACAAGTTCATCAAGGCACGTTGGTCCACATTGTCCCACTATTCAACGGAGATTCTGTGTAGATCCCTCAGAGTGGTTGGTGGGTCACGTTGTCCATAAGCAGCCCTTTTCAATGTATCCCAGGCATGTTTGATAGGATTCGTGTCTGGCGAACATGCTGGCCACAATACTCGAGCGATTTCGTTATCCTGAAGGAAGTCATTCACAAGTTTGCATGATGGGGGCGCGAATTGTGGTCCATGAGGAGGAATGCCTCGCCAATATGCTGCCGATATGGTTGCACAATCCGATGGATAATGGCAGTTACGTATAGCACAGTTGTTACGGCGCCTTCCACGACCACCAGTGGCGTACGTCGGCCCCACATAATGCCATCCCAAAACATCAGGGAATCTCGACTTGCTGAACTCGCTGGACAGTGTGTGTAAGACGCTGAGCCTGACCAGGTTGCCTCCAAACACGGCCCCGGCGATTATCTGGTTGAAGACATATGCGACACCCATCGGTGAAGAGAACGTGACTCCAGTCCTGAGCGGTCCATTCGGCATGTTGTACCCATCTGTACCGCGCTACATGCTGTCGTGGTTACAAAGATGGACCTCGCCATAGACGTCGGGAGTGAAGTTGCGCATCATGCAGCCTATTCCGCACAGTTTGAGTCGTTATACATGGCTGCAAGAAAAGCGTGGCGTTGCTGTCAGGCTTCCTCCGAGCCATAATCCGTAGGTAGCGGTCACCCACTGCAGTAATATCCATTGGGCGGCCTAAGCGAGGAAAGTCATCAACAGTTCCTGTCTCTCTTATCTCCTCCATGTTCGAACAACATCGCTCTGGTTCACTTTGAGATGCCTGGACACTTTCCTTTTTGAGAGTCCTTCCTGGTACAAATCAACAATGCGGACGCGATCGAACCGCGGTACTGACCGTCTATGCATGGAAACTACAGACAACTCGAGCCGTGTACCTCCTTCCTGGTGGAATGAATGGAACTGATCGGCTGTCAGAACCCCTCCATCTAGTAGGCACTGCTCATGCACGGTTGCTTACATCTTTCGGCGGATTTAGTGACATCTCTGAACAGTCAAAGGGACTGTGTCTATGATACAATATCCACAGTCAATGTCTATCTTCAGGAGTTCTGGGAACTGGAGTGATGCGAAATTTTTTTGATGTGTGTATGAAAAATACTGCCAAGAAGGTGGGACAGGACGGCAGTACATCCGTTAATACACCACAGACTAACTTTCATGTTACTGGAGGAGCTGTACAGAGTAAAAACTGTAGAGAAAGACAGAGACTGGAATATAAAATGTCGAATCAAACCACTTTCAGCAGTCAAAACGTCCAGCTGTTATTTTATTTGAGCAACAAGTTTCAGCACTACATTACGCCATATTCAGTCCCCCTGGCATGTGTAGGGAGATTCCCATCTGTGGTCTAATAAAACGATAGGGCTGGCATTCAGTGACTGGCAATCCTTCTCATCATTTGCTGGAGATGATAAACAAATATAAGGAGTACATGAGATTTGCTATTTGGCGAGTATAAAACACGAGTTGGTAGTAGTAGGAAAACATTTTCAGAAAAAGAAATTTGTTAACATTGAACATAAATTTAAATATTAGAAAGTATTGCTATCTGAATTAATAAAGTCTGGGTAATTTGAGTTCAGTTTTGAAGAAAAGCTAGTTTTCATGCGTGTCAATGTTTATGACCTCATATATCCCATGCATGTGTCGTACCATGATAAAATTTTGCTGGTGTATTCAGTAATATATTTGAATACTGTCTCCAAACTATATTCCAAATAGAGTTAGTAGTAAAGACACAATGAACTACAAAGTCATGGGTGATAATGTAGTCTTGCTAAAAGAACGCGAAACTATACTAATCTCTAAGATTTTTTCCTTTAATTATACTACTTCGGTGTCAGCGAGAAAATAAATTCATAAGTATTTGAAACCGTTTTTGAAGTTCGTTGGAAGTCGCTTTCATACTTTAGCAGTGGATTTATATTTTCTAGAGACATACACACAGTTTCTAACAAAAGTGACTTGTCTCACTGTGTCGAACTTACAATATAAAATTATTCTTCATATTGAATAGAGTATGACAGCATTTTAAATTTTTGGATTCAGTCAACAATTACACGAAATCTTGAAAAAGAACAAAAATGTTGCCCCTGAAAGCCATTAGAGAGTCAACGGGCAGCAGGTAGTTTGAAGGATGAACCAGAATAGTCGTGTAGTAATATATATATATTTTTTTTTTTTTTTGGTCATCAGTCTACTGACTGGTTTGATGCGGCCCGCCACGAATTCCTTTCCTGTGCTAATCTCTTCATCTCACAAGGGAACCTCCCCATCGCACCCCCTTCAGATTTAGTTGTAAGTTGGCACAGTGGATAGGCCTTGAAAAACTGAACACAGATCAATTGAGAAAACAGGAAGAAGTTGTGTGGGACTGTGAAAAAATAACCAAAATATACAAACTGAGTAGTTCATGGGAAGATAGACAACGTCAAGTACACTGGAAACGCCATAGCGCCGTGGTCTCGTGGTAACGTGAGCAACTGCGGAACGAAAGGTCCTTGGTTCAAATATTCCATCGAGTCAGAAATTTAATTTTTTATTTTCAGTTTATGTGACAAACTCTTATGTTTTCATCACTTTTTTGGGAGTGATTATCACATCCACAAGAAAACCTAAATCGGGCAAGGTAGAAGAATCTTTTTACCCATTCGCCAAGTGTACAAGTTAGGTGGGTCGACAACATATTCCTGTCAGGTGACGCACATGCCGTCACCAGTGTCGTATAGAATATATCAGATGTGTTTTGCTGTGGAGGAATCGGTTGACCTATGAGCTTGCGATCAAATGTTTTCGGATCCCATTGGAGGGGCACGTCCTTTCGTCTACTAATCGCACGGTTTTGCGATGCGGTCGCAAAACACAGACACTAAACTTATTACAGTAAACAGAGACGTCAATGAACGAACGGACAGATAATAATATGCAAAAATAAAGAAAGTAAAATTTTCACTCGAGGGAAGACTTGAACCAAAGACCTCTCATTCTGCAGCTGCTCACGCTACCACGGGACCACGGCGCTCCTCATCTTATTTTGTCTATGATGTTACCTATATCGCCCATGGACTACTCAGTTTGTATATTTTGCTTATTTTTTCACAGTTCCACACAACTTCTTCCTGTTTTCTCAATTGATCTGTGTTCAGTTTGTCAAGCCCTATCCACTGTGCCAACTTATAACTAAATCTGAGGGGGGTGCGATGGGGAGGTTCCCTTGTCAGAGTAGCACTTGCAACTTACGTCCTCAATTATTTGCTTGACGTATTCCAATCTCTGTCTTCCTCTACAGTTTTTGCCCTCTACAGCTCCCTCTAGTACCATGGAAGTCATTCCCTCATGTCTTAGCAGATGTCCTATCATCCTGTCCCTTCTCCTTATCAGTGTTTTCCACATATTCCTTTCCTCTCCGATTCTGCGTAGAACCTCCTTATCAGTCCACCTAATTTTCAACATTCGACTGTAGCACTTCATCTCAAATGCTTCGATTCTCTTCTGTTCAGGTTTTCCCACAGTCCATGTTTCACTACCATACAATGCTGTACTCCAGACGTACATCCTCAGAAATTTCTTCCTCAAATTAAGGCCGGTATTTGATATTAGTAGACTTCTCTTGGTCAGAAATGCCTTTTTTGCCATAGCGAGTCTGCTTTTGATGTCCTCCTTGCTCCGTCCGACATTGGTTAATTTACTGCCTAGGTAGCAGAATTCCTTAACTTCATTGACTTCGTGACCATCAATCCTGATGTTAAGTTTCTCGCCGTTCTCATTTCTACTACTTCTCGTTACCTTCGTCTTTCTCCGATTTACTCTCAAACCATACTGTGTACTCATTAGACTGTTCATTCCATTCAGCACATCATTTAATTCTTCTTCACTTTCACTCAGGATAGCAATGTCATCAGCGAATCGTATCATTGATATCCTTTCACCTTGTATTTTAATTCCACTCCTGAACCTTTCTTTTATTTCCATCATTGCTTCCTCGATGTACCGATTGAAGAGTAGGGGCGAAAGGCTACAGCCTTGTCTTACACCCTTCTTAATACGTGCACTTCGTTCTTGATCGTCCAATCTTATTATTCCCTCTTGGTTGTTGTACATATTGTATATGACCCGTCTCTCCCTATAGCTTACCCCTACTTTTTTCAGAATCTCGAACAGCTTGCACCATTTTATACTGTCGAACGCTTTTTCCAGGTCGACAAAACCTATGAAAGTGTCTTGATTTTTCTTTAGCCTTGCTTCCATTATTAGCCGTAACGTCGAATTGCCTCTCTCGTCCCTTTACTTTTCCTAAAGCCAAACTGATCGTCACCTAGCGCATTCTCAATTTTCTTTTCCATTCTTCTGTATATTATTCTTGTGAGCAGCTTCGATGCATGAGCTGTTAAACTGATTGTGCGATAATTCTCGCACTTGTCAGCTCTTGCCGTCTTCGGAATTGTGTGGATGATGCTTTTCCAAAAGTCAGATGGTATGTCGCCAGACTCATATATTCTACACACCAACGTGAATAGTCGTTTTGTTGCCACTTCCCCCAATGATTTTAGAAATTCTGATGGAATGTTATCTATCCCTTCTGCCTTATTTGACCGTAAGTCCTCCAAAGCTCTTTTAAATTCCGATTCTAATACTGGATTCCCCGTCTCTTCTAAATCGACTCCTGTTTCTTCTTCTATCACATCAGACAAATCTTCACCAGCATAGAGGCTTTCAATGTATTCTTTCCACCTATCTGCTCTCTCCTCTGCATTTAACAGTGGAATTCCCGTTGCACTCTTAATGTTACCACCGTTGCTTTTAATGTCACCAAAGGTTATTTTGACTTTCCTGTACGCTGAGTCTGTGCTTCCGACAATCATATCTTTTTCGATGTCTTCACATTTTTCCCGCAGCCATTTCGTCTTAGCTTCCCTGCAATTCCTATTTATTTCATTCCTCAGCGACTTGTATTTCTGTATTCCTGATTTTCGCGGAACATGTTTGTACTTCCTCCTTTCATCAATCAACTGAAGTATTTCTTCTGTTACCCATGGTTTCTTCGCAGCTACCTTCCTTGTACCTATGTTTTCCTTCCCAACTTCTGTGATGGCCCTTTATAGAGATGTCCATTCGTCTTCAACTGTATGCCTACTGCGCTATTCCTTATTGCTGTATCTATAGCGTTAGAGAACTTCAAACGTATCTCGTCATTCCTTAGTACTTCCGTATCCCACTTCTTTGAGTATTGATTCTTCCTGACTAATGTCTTGAACTTCAGCCTACTCTTCATCACTACTATATTGTGATCTGAGTCTATATCTGCTCCTGGGTACGCCTTACAATCCAGTATGTGATTTCGGAATCTCTGTCTGACCATGATGTAATCTAATTGAGCCCGCATCTCGTGGTCGTGCGGTAGCGTTCTCGCTTCCCACGCCCGGGTTCCCGGGTTCGATTCCCGGCGGGGTCAGGGATTTTCTCTGCCTCGTGATGGCTGGGTGTTGTGTGCTGTCCTTAGGTTAGTTGGGTTTAAGTAGTTGTAAGTTCTAGGGGACTTATGACCACAGCAGTTGAGTCCCATAGTGCTCAGAGCCATATGAACCATTTTAATCTAATTGAAATCTTCCCGTATCTCCCGGCCTTTTCCAAGTATACCTCCTCCTCTTGTGATTCTTGAACAGGGTATTCGCTATTACTAGCTGAAACATGTTACAGAACTCAATTAGTCTTTCTCCTCTTTGATTCCTTGTCCCAAGCCCATGTTCTCCAGTAACCTTTTCTTCTACTCCTTCCCCTACAACTGCATTCCAGTCGCCGATGAGTATTAGATTTTCGTCCCCCTTTACATACTGCATTACCCTTTCAATATCCTCATACACCTTCTCTATCTGTTCATCTTCAGCTTGCGACGTCGGCATGTATACCTGAACTATCGTTGTCGGTGTTGGTCTGCTGTCGATTCTGATTAGAACAACCCGGTCACTGAACTGTTCACAGTAACACACCCTCTGCCCTACCTTCCTATTCATAACGAATCCTACACCTATTATACCATTTTCTGCTGCTGTTGATATTACCCGATACTCATCTGACTAGAAATCCTTGTCTTCCTTCCACTTCACTTCACCGACCCCTACTATATCTAGATTGAGCCCTTGCATTGCCCTGTTCAGATTTTATAGTTTCCCTACCACGTTCAAGCTTCTGATATTCCACGCCCCGACTCGTAGAACGTTACGTGTCTTTAATGCAGTGGTTTCCATTGCCTTCTGCATCCTCATGTCGTTGATCATTGCTGATTCTTCCGCCTTTAGGGGCAATTTCCCACCCCTAGGACAAGAGAGTGCCCTGAACCTCTATCCGCTCCTCCGCCCTCTTTGACAAGGCCGTTGGCAGAATGAGGCTGACTTCTTATGCCGGAAGTCTTCGGCCGCCAATGCTGATTATTTATCAAAATTTAGGCAGTGGCGTGCATCGAACCCGGGAGCGAAGACGTTTTGATTATGAATCAAAGACGCTACCCCTAGACCACGGGTACAACGTATAGCAGGGGGCAAATGGAAGTGACCTGAAGCACAGAGTTCCAGGGTACAAAGAAAAACAGCAGAAGAAATAAAATACGGTACTAACCTGACTATTGCAGATGTTGAAAGTGACCACCACTTAAATCTTGGCACTATTGGGCCCTGGTCACCAAGTTGTTGAAGATGGATCGAAGCTAGACTGCTGGAATTACTGCAGACTCATCCGAAATGTTCTGCTGCACTTCTTGAAGACTATGAAGATTGATACATCTCAGACCTGAAGGCTTCGCACGCAAAGTAATTGCAGACTGACAGATCGGCTGACCTGAGTGGCTAGACTGACCTCTGCTAATAACTCTGTCAGGTGTGAAGGTAGTGTAAATTTGCTCCAAGTTTCGGCCAGCCATCTGGGCATTTGCTCAATTTTGTTAGAAATAAGTGTAGATCTTTTCCTCCTCCGTTAATGCTGCCACAAAAGGTTTCAAAATGTTGGCTATGTAAATTACAGCGTAAATTGTGTAAATGTGCTCCAAGGTGGCCCATGACGAGCATACACGTAGTGTGTGCACCATCGGGTGTGGTTATGAGAGGTGGCACGCCTCTCTCTCACGTTAACAACATTGTCAGTCAGATTAACGCTCATATTTTGGTCATGATCTCGGTGTTCGCCAGTGGTTTATAACTTTTTTACATGAGGAATTTGTGGGCACAGTGTTCTTATGATTCAAATGGCTCTGAGCACTATGGGACTTAACTTCTAAGGTCATCGGTCCCCTAGAACTTAGAACTACTTAAACCTAACTAGCCTAAGGACAGCACACACATCCATGCCCGAGGCAGGATTCGAACCTGCTGTCGTATCGGTCGCGCGGTTCCAGTCTGTAGCGCCTAGACCCGCTCGTCCACTCCGGTCGGCAGTGTTCTTATAACTGCATGTGTAACCTGTAGAGAACCTGTACGTGATAGAGAACAGGGAGAGAGATGAATTGGGGACTATAAATGCTGAGTAAGCTATAGGGGGAGACGGGAAATATGCAATACGTACAAGAGCCAAGAAGGAATAATAATAGTGGACGACCAAGAACGAAGCGCTCAGATTAAAAACGGTGTAAGACAGGAATGTAATTTTCACGTCGACTGTTCAATCTGTACATCGAAGAAGCGTTGACGGAAAAAGAGGAAGCTTCAGGAGTAGAATTAAAACTCGTTGTGAAAAAATATCAATGATATGATTTGCTGATGACATTGCTATCCTGAGTGAAAGTGAAGAAGATGTCCTAAATGGAATGATCAGTCTAATGAGCACAGATTATGAACTGACAGTAAATCGAAAATAGATGAAAGTAATGAGAAGTAGCAGAAGTGAGAACCGCGAGAAACTCGGCTCATTGGCTGCTTGGCTCATGAAGTAGATGAAGTTAAGGAACTCTGCTACCTAGGCGGCAAAATGATCAATGACTGACAGAGCAAGGAAGACTTCAAAAGCAGACTACCACTGGAAAAAAGGACATACCTGGCCAAACGACATCTACTATTATCAAGGGCATACCTGGCCAAAAGAGGTATACTATTATCAAACATAGGCCTTAATCTGAGTAAGAAATTTATGAGAACGTACATCTGGAGCACAGCATTGTACGGTTGTGAAACATGAACTGTCAGAAATGCTGAACAGAAGAGAATTGAACCATTTGAGATGTGGTGCTGTAGACGACTGTTGCAAATCAGATGGACAGAAAGGTAAGGAATTAGGAGGTTCTGCATGGAACAAGAGAGGAATGAAATATATGGAAAACAGTGACAAGGAGAAGGGAAGGATGACAGAACATCTGTTAACACATCAGGGAACGACTTCTATGGTACTAGAGAGAGCTTCAGAGAGCAAAAACTGTAAAGGAAGACAGAGGCTGGAGTATATCCAGCAAATAATTGAGGATGTAGGTTTCTCTGAAATGAACAGATTGGCACAGGAGAGCAATTCGTGGTGGGCCACATCAAACCAGATCAAACCAGTCAGAACACTGATGACTAAAAAAAAAGCTTATTAAAGCGAACTGGCTGGGGGAGTTATTCTGGGAAGCAGCACATAGTGGGTCGTACCTGCTGAGGGACTTCTGGCTGAAGCCCACCTTCTGCTTAGGTTGGATAGAAGGGCACCAGTTAGCAAAACATATTACCTGGGCCAGGCGACAGTCCATTGCGAAGGCAGCCAGTTGGTGGAAAGTCGATGGAAAACTGTGCCTTTGTACAAATGGTGGGAAGGTCATAAAACTGTGCATTCTCGTGTTAGAAGCTGGGACGAATGGACAGAATGGCTGGTGGACTTGCTCAGTGGAGACAAGACTGTAACCCCCTGACACCAGCAAGTCGCCAGGTTCTTTTATCGAGCGGCAAAAACATATATTTCACTGGCACGACTATCTGGGAACCTTAGCAGCTTTCTTTCAGAAACTAGAAATTTGCTGCCAGGAAAGCTTCTCCAGAAATGAGAGGCTATGGTCCAATCTAGGTAGATGTTTTTTGACAAAATATGGCCACGCTCACTGTGAGAACGACACCTCCCTGGTTTAAAATCTTTTCTCAGACAAGAGAGATTTGGAGTCGCTGATTGGCTCCTCTCAGGATGTGCTAGGTGGAGGCTTGCTGCCCCAACGTTAAGTCTGGTGCTGTGTCTGGATTGGCTACCAAGCCAACAGAACAGTCAAGAGGGGAGATCCAATAAGTAGAGGATAGTTCAGTTTGTGCAATGTGGGGGTGGTCTCATTTTTGCTAATTCGGCTCACGTACCAAGGCTTGGTGGAAAGTGATTGTATTTCATTGCCTTCTTGGTCTTCCGGCCCTCCCCTGCTGGTGAACTTCTGGGTCTCACCCATTTTCCTAGTGGGTGAGACTAGGGGTGTGTATCTTCGGTGGACTAAGAGCCAACACCAGTTTCCAATTGCACCAACAGTGGAATTGAATATCATCTTGGACATATCTTGTGTGACGAGGGTGAACTTATTGGTCCCGAGTCGTCCTTCTGATGTTGGACAATTCCAGCAGGCACCGTCGTGCTTTTTAGTCAAAATGGTTTGACAAAACCAATGGACGGGTGCACTACGCATTGAAATCTGTCAGGATTTGAGGGCTGCGATGGGGAAGATTCTTGAATCCTGAAAATCAGGACTCCAGAGTGCACAGTTAGCAAATTTTCATAGACGGTTTAGAAAATTACAGATGCAGCAGCGCACCGTTCCTCGCCCACAGTGCGCCGTTTTCTGCCGCCATCTGAATCCAGGTGAAAGGGTAAAATACGGCTTCACCACCGTAGGGGTGTCAAATGCTATTCACAGATTCCTGTTCTCAAGTGGAACGTAGTTAGTGGTACATTTGGTCACAGTTGATTCCATTTGGATAGGGTTGGGCCTCACAGTGAATTCACGTAAACAAAGTCAGAATGTATTGTAAAAGTGATTAATTCAGAGGAGAATTTGTATAGATTCCAGCCCCCCCCCCCCCCTCCTAACGTAAGCTTTGCAAATCAAACACCATTACTTTTCTGAAGTGTGTTCGTTATTTTTGTGTAAGATTTATCAGCTAGTTGTAGCTGTGAAAGGATTAATAAAACTTGTAATTAAATTGTAAACTTAAATACCACACTGTTCTCATTCATATTCCCTCAACTATTCACTGTTTTTACTTTGTTGTGGTGGTACATGGGTACACCAGCAATTTAAGGGCCAATCATATTAAATTAATTAATTTTATTATTAATTTGAGTTATGAAAGTGATCTATAGGCAGCAAAAGTGCCATGACTAAAGTCACAAAGTCATATATACGAGGGTTGGAACTTTAATAGTGGCAACTATTTGTTTACAGCTCGTACAAAATAGATATGTGTTTCAAAGTTTTACTGACCTTCAAAGTAGTCACCACCATTGTGTATAAGGCGTTGCCAGCGATGTGGTTGTCATAGGATACTCTTAGCAGTGTCAGTCGTGTTGGCAGTTAGAGCGGCGCGGTCTATTGACCAATGAATTTGTAGCAGTTCGAAGCGAATGTCGAGAAGTGTTTCCTTCAGTTTAGAAATCGAGTTGAGCTCACAAGGGCTTAAGTCAGAGGAGTCAGTAGGTGGTTTAGCACTTAGCAGCCAAATTTTTTTCCTGCAGAATGATGGTCAGGTCCTGCATAAAGTGTCATCACTTCTGTCTCTATACCGTTCATTTTTGGAACACAACCTATGATCAACTAAGACAGAAGTGATGACACTCTCTGCAGGGACTGGCGAGAACACAAAAAGATCATCCCCGAGGTCAAGTTATAACGTTTTTTCTATTAATATCCAGATAAAAGAGCCACATGTCTCACACAATTTTATTTTAAAATCGGTTTCGGCCGTCAGGCGCGAGTATCACTAATCGTTGCCCTGGTAACAACACATTTGGGTTTGATAGCGTTACCGACCCCCCCATGAACCATGGACCTTGCCGTCGGTGGGGAGGCTTGCGTGCCTCAGCGATACAGATGGCCGTACCGTAGGTGCAACCACAACGGAGGGGTATCTGTTGAGAGGCCAGACAAACATGTGGTTCCTGAAGAGGGGCAGTAGCCTTTTCAGTAGTTGCAGGGGCAACAGTCTGGATGATTGACTGATCTGGCCTTGTAACATTAACCAAAACGGCGTTGCTGTGCTGGTACTGCGAACGGCTGAAAGCAAGGGGATAAACTACAGCCGTAATTTTTCCCGAGGACATGCAGCTTGACTGTATGATTAATAGAGTAGCATGGAGAGCTGCATCAAACCAGTCTCAGGACTGAAGACCACAAAAACAACAACAAGCGTTACCGATCGTGGCTGTTAACATCCTAAACACAGCAACTAGTATATGATGGTGCTCGAATGTAACATGCAAATCGGTTATAAAACCAAACTTCTTGCTTGTTTACTACGGTCGCTGTGTACCCGGCGGACCATTCCTGTGTTCGCGAAGCTTTAGAGCTTCTGTTAATAATTCGTGTCAATATTTTTCGTCCGCTGTTTGTGCTGCGATATAGCAATCATACTTATTT
The DNA here is from genome assembly GCF_021461395.2 of Schistocerca americana. Taxonomy (NCBI): domain Eukaryota; kingdom Metazoa; phylum Arthropoda; class Insecta; order Orthoptera; family Acrididae; genus Schistocerca; species Schistocerca americana. The sequence continues at coordinate 721,061,393 of NC_060121.1, read as the reverse complement.
CTACTACTGGGACATCAGACAGGGATATTTTTGGTAATACCTGTCCATTCGACAGCAAAAGACAGCTAGTAATGCCACTAAGAAAAACATGTCCCGAGTTTCTCGCCGTTGTCCTACATACGACAATGTTAACACTGGTGCAAAGCGAGTATTTTGTTACAGGGGGAGAGTCTGTGCCATTGCAGTGTCACAAGGGTTGGGAAGAGAAATTTTTGCGTTAAGGTACACTATGTCAAAGTATCCGGTCACCTGGCTGAAAATTACTTACAATTTTCGTAGCGCCCTCCATTAGTAATGCTGGTAGTCAATATGGAGTTGACCCATCCCTATCCTTGATGACAGCTTCCATTCTCACAGGCATGCGTTCAATCAGGTGCTGGAAGGTTTCTTAGGGAATGCCAGCCCATTCTCCACGGAATGCAGCACCGAGGAGAGGTATCGATGTCTGTCAGCGAGGCTTGGAACGAATTCGAGGTTCCAAAATATCCCAAAGGTGTTCTATAGGATTCAGGTCAGTCCATTACAGGGATGTTATTGTCGTGTAACCACTTAGCCAAAGGCAGTGCATTATGAACAGGTGCTCGATCGTGTTGAAAGATTCAATCGCCATCCCCGAATTGCTCTTAAACAGAGGGAAGCAAGAAGGTGCTTAAAACATCAATGTTGGCCTGTGCTGTGATAGTGCCACGCAAAAAGGCAAGGGGTGTAAGCCACCCCCCCCCCCTCCTTCATTGAAAAACACCATAACGCCACCGCCTCCGAATTTTACTGTTGGCACTATACACGCTGGGAGATGACGTTCAGCAAGCATTTGCCAAACCCACACCTGCCATCTGATCGACACTTTGCGCGCCGCGATTTGTCTTTCTACACAACGTTTTTCCACCGTTCAATAGTCCAATGTTTACGCTCCTTACACCAAGCGAGGCGTCGTTTGGTATTTACCAGCGTGATATGTGGCTTATGAGCAGCCGCTCGACGATGAAATCCAAGTTTTCTCACCTCCTGCCTAACTGTCAAAGTACTTGCAGTGGATTCTGATGCAGTTTTGATCCGGATAGATGCTGCATATTACACATTAAGACCCTTTTCAACGTCGGCGGTCTGTCGGTCAACAGGCGAGATCAAGCCTTTACGCTTTTGTGCTGTATGTGTCCCTTCACGTTTCCACTTCACTATCAAATCGTTATCAGAGGACCTAGGGATGTGCTGGTATGGAGTGCCTGGCAGTAGGTGGCAGCACAATGCACCTATTACGAAAAATGTATATTTTTGGGAGTGTCCGGATCACATAGTGAAGATGACCATTGTGACTGCAGAGCACACGATACAGGCAAGAGAGGCCCGCTGGCTAAAGTCTGAAGTAGGAAGTGGAGGCAGTAACAGGGAAGAGTGAGCCCAAATGGACGAGGCAATGTAGAGCGCCGGTTCATACACCGCGCTCCCCAGGGCCACACAGCGCAGCGGCAAGTGGAGCGCTGACAAATGGGCTCGGCTTAAAGAGGATCAGCGCTGTGTCTGCTCCAGCCACAGCCGGAGCCACACGTGGCTGTCCTCGCCTGTCAGCGCAGGCCAACTTCTGCTACGAAAGTCATCTGAGTTGTGATATTCTGACAAGGGGGTCTAATACGACATCTCGGAATCCTACCCTGAAATTTTGCTCACAGGAAGAACACACACACACACACAAGAGAGCGAAGCGCCGCATGGCGCGACGTCAAAAACATTTAAATCATCCCAAACACGTCTCAAATCATTAATTTTTTAATAGCTTGCAGCTCATATCGACAGCTAAATCGTTGCAGTAGCAAGCCTATAGATGATATTACTTTACGGACGACATCCATCAAACGGGAATTCTACTTATTGACATTAAGCATTTTATAACAATTCGTCTAGCACAGTTCTTATGATGGTTTTTGAATAATGCATATTTTACTGAGACTGAAACAGTTCCTTATTTATTCCCTGTAACCGTCACAAAAATACGAACTCTCTAGGATGACGAAAACAAACTTTGCCCTGACATCAGGCACCATGGAAAAAAAGCATATAGGTACTTCACAGTAATTACTAGTTTTATTTATACACAGGAATGGAGTAAGAAACGGTCGTGTCCGATGTTCTGCGTATCAGGCATACTTGATCAAATTCATAAAGTTTTGTGATGCAGACTGACAATGTAAAAAATGGCTCTGAGCACTATGGGACTTAACTTCTGAGGTCATCAGTCCCCCAAAATTTAGAACTACTTCAGCCTAACTAAGGACAGCAAACAAATCCATGCCCGAGGCAGGATTCGAACCTGCGATCTTAGCGGTCACGCGGTTCCAGACTGTAGCGCCTAGAACCGCTCGGCCCCAACGGCCAACCACTGGCAATGTAGAGTTTAACAGTAATCACGCTGCTAGTTCCTGGTGGAATCCGAATTCTATTAAGTCTTTCCGCCCTCCTTCTATAGACAAGGAAGTCGCAATGTCCCGGCCAAGGACCCATACAAAAGTAGTTAATTATATTCTACAAATAGTAAGAAGAGGTTCCGGTTGTAACATTGAAAATTATTCTCTCCCATTTTTCCAGATTTTGCTACGAAGTTACAAGATTTTTGCGGGTAAACAGTAGCTCTCTTTTAAACTGTTACCCTAATTTGCCTTGATGTCACTGAAGGCAGATATAAAGCTGCAGAAAGCTGATACTTATCACTGGCATCGTTGCATACCATCGTGTCACAGCTATCAACGACTGCTCGAGCAACTCCTTTTCTTTCGCACAAAATGATGAAGTGCGCTTCTCACGCAGTTATTGCACTAAACCTGACTAATTTACCTTATACACAAAATTTTAGGTGACAACAAGAAGCTTCATATTCACGTCAACTACAAGTTTCTCTATGGTGTGACCTATTAACGACATCTCCTCTACATGTAAACTTCGTAATTTTGCGACTTCCATTTCCATATAATCAGTCAAGTCCAAAGGTTATATCCAGATAAATACCCTACAATTACGAACAACTTAAATTGGAAAGAACGCGTAGGAAATGTTGAGGAAAAGGCGAACCAAAGACTGCGTTTTATTGGAAGAACACGTAGAAGAAGCAACAGACCTACTAAAGAGACTGAGTACACCACGCTTGTCCGTCCACTTCTTTGAAGTATTCTTGCTTGGTGTGGGATTCTAACCAGGTAGGGCTAACTGAATACATCGAGAAAGTTCAAAAAAGGGCAGCACGCTTTAAATTATCGAAAAATAGGGGAGAGAGTGTCACGGACAAGATTTTGGGTGGACATAATTAAAACAAAGATGTTTCTCATTGCAGCGGGATCTTATCACGAATTTTCAATCACCAACCTTCTCCTCCGAATACAAAAATATTTTACTGACGCCGACCTACATACGGAGAAACGATCATCATAACAAAATAAGGGAAATCAGAGCTCTCACGAAAAGATATAGGTGTTTTCGTTTTATCCGCGCGCTATTCAAGGTAGAATAATAGAGAACTATTGTGACGCTGGTTCTATGAGCCACCTGCCAGGATCCTAAGTGTGATTTGCAGAGTATCCATGTAGATGTAGATGTAGATGTAGATTTAGAAGGCAGCTGAACAAGGACCGTTCACTTGTTTGTTGTTGTTGTGGACCACGACTGGTCTGATGCAGGTCTCCATGCTATTCCATCCCGTGTATGCTTCTTCATCACTGAGTAACTACTGCAACCTAAATCCTTCTCAATCTGCTTAGAGTATTCATCTCTTGGTCCAACTATACTATTTTTACCCCTCCACGATACCCTCAAATATTAACCTAGTGATCCCTTAATGTCTCAGTATGTGACCTACCAACCGGTCCCTTCTTTTAATCATGTTGTGCCACAATTTCCTCTTCTCCCCAATTCTATTCAGTACCTCCTCATTACTTACGTGACCTACCCATCTAATCTTCAGCATTCGTTTGTAGCACCACATTTCGAAAGCTTCAATTCTCTTCTTGTCTAAACTATTTATCGTCCATGTTTCACTTCCATACATGGCTACACTCCATACAAATTCTTTCAGAAAAGACTTCCCAACACTTAATGTTACCAAATTTCTCTTCTTCACAAACGCTTTCCTTGTCATTGACAGTCTACATTTTATATCCTCTCTACTTCGACCATAGTCAGTTATTTTGCTCCCCAGATAGCAAAACTCATCTACTACTTTAAGTGTCTCATTTCCTAATCTAATCCCCTCAGCATCACCTGACTTCATTCGACTACATTCCTACGTTCCATTATCCTCGTTTCGGTTTTGTTGATGTTCATCTCATAACCTCATTTCAAGTCACTGTCCATTCCGTACAGCTGGTCTTCCAAGTCCTCTGCTGCCTCTGACAGAATTACAATGTCATCGGCGGACCTCAAAGTTTTTATTTCTTCTCCATGGATTTTAATTCCTACTCCGAATTTATCTGTTGTTTCCTTTACTGCTTGCTCAATATACAGATTGAATAACATCGGGAATAGGCTACAATCCTGTCACACTCCCTTCCCAACCACTGCTTCCCTTTCATGCCATTCGACTCTTATAATTGCCATCTGGTTTCTGTACAAATTGTAAATAGCCTTTCGCTCCCTGTGTTTTACCCCTGCCACCTTCAGAATTTGAAAGAGTGTATTCCAGTCAAGATTGTCAAAAGCTTTCTCTAAGTCTACAAATGCTAGAAACGTAGGTTTGCCTTTCCTTAATCTATTTTCTAAGATAAGTCGTAGGGTCAGTATTGCAGTCTTCATGACAGCTTCAACTGTGCTGGGAACACTCTGAATGAGGTGCCCGAACGTCTGAGGAGGAATGGCAGCTTATTCTTTCTCAAGATCAGAAACTAGAGTAGGTGATGTCGGACGCTGAGGACTGGAGCGATACAGTCGATTACTCATACTATAGTTGGGTTGAGGTCGGAACTGTGGGCAGGGTGGTCAATTCAGAACATTGACTCACACATGCTGCTTTATGACAGGATGCACTGCCATGCTGATACAATCGTCATGTCCGAAGTGTCTCTTTAGTGTATGCAGTGCTGTGTAATGTGTTCATACCGTTCGGACTTCAGCATTTTCCTAATTGCAGTAAATTGATCATCTCCATACCGTAACGCTATCTTCTCTGTCCTTCATTCACTGTTGGACTACCATATCTTGCCTAGTCCAGACATTCAACAAAATGGGAGGAACAACTCGATCATATACCTTATTCTTCATAACTCCCTAAGAGCAGTCACTGTGCTGGCTAGTAGCACATTGGAACTCACTATGGTTTCCACTCGCTGATTTCGTGAGACTTTTTACATCTACCCGCCATTAAGCTCTACAGCTGCCGTCCGTCAGCAATACGTGAGGCCCGCGTTATCTTGGTTTAGGTGCGGTTCTTCCGACACGCTTCCTCTTCACAATCATATCACCCACAGTTGACATGGGAAGCTTTAGAAGGGTTGAAACCTCGACTGAATGGTCACATCCAACAACTAGTCCACGTTCGAAGTCATGAGCTCTCCTGAGCGACCCACTCTGCTGTTGCTACTTTTCTACTGACGACACAATACTCCCTACCTCCTTTTCTACTGACGTCTCTTTCAGTATGTAAAGCTTTTTCTCTTGAAAAAATCATCCAGTTTTTTCTAAAATTGCAATAATTTGTTATTTTATACATGTACATCATATATGCTGATTTCCGTCTCATTCGGATAATTCCTGCTTGGTGCGTCGTTTTTCTAGACTGTATGTCCTTGTACCACAAAATAATATAAAAGTTATTCACCACACATTTTCTTTGAAATGTCCGATATGCAACAGGAAATCCGTGCTGCACGTGATTAGTATGAACATCTAAAATGTTTCCCAGAGTGTGTACAAAACCCTCCTTCACTGCTCCCACTTCCTTCCTCACCCTCCACCAGGCGACCGGAATTCATTACGCGTGGTCTGGAGGCACTGCCAGCAGGCCTCAGACTGTGAGACAACTCCATCTCCAGCTCCGCATCTGAGCACTCGAGGAGCTACAAGTTTCAGCGCCGGGCGACTGCTCGCAAAACGCGCCCACGTCGCCAAGTTGGTCCCGATTAAAGTTTCGCAGAGCATCTGGCCGCCGGCGGCTGTTATTGCTTCGCTATCGACGGCGTCGTGCCCTTCATCTGCGCCTGGCCCTCACTTTTTTCTCCCCTCCTCCAACCCTCCTAACAGCTGTCGATGGCGTCGCCTGTTTCAACTTTAAACAGACTTTTGCTTCCTACCTCACAATCGAGTTGCTCCGCTGATACGACGGGAACTTTGGTGCTGACTTTTGTACCCGGAAAGGGATTTTCACCCAGACCGAGCGACAGAACGACAAACAGCGTGTTCACTTCTGGAAACAATTTTAGAAAGGTCAGAAGCGCTTGCGAATGGGTTTGTGCACAGTTAACAATCCCATTTCGCAGTACTGGCACATACTAGTAATTTAATTTGGTTCTATTTTCACAGTATTCTCACACGTGAATCCTACGTTAAAATCTGACCGTATATTCAATATATTCCACGGCTGTTTCGGTTTCATATTTCACTTATTATAATATTTAAGTGTTTATTGATGTATTTACTTATTTAGTAATGTATTGGAGGGTGGGGGGGATTCGACGCTCGGGGAATATGACACATCTGTACATTTCGTTTTCTGAGCCATTAATCTCCTGAGGGGCCCTGCACTTTAATGCTTGTTGATACAAATTACTCGGTAGGATGAAGATGCCATCAATTGCCAGTGACTTTGTTCAACGAAATTACTTTTTTGTCATCGGTTGTTGTAACTTTTCCACTGCGAATTTTCACAGTAAGACCACCATGCATACAGGGTGTCTCAGGAGAAATGGCCAATATTCAGATGATTTTCGAACCGAAAATCTAGCAAACATGTGCTCTAAAACGCATACCTTAAGAGCTTTTGACAGTTCTCCATCTTCCACACTGCGAAATAAATCTCTTCCATATCTATTTGGTGCTTGGCAAGGTCTCTTAAGTGCATACCTTGAGAGTAATAAACACTTGTTGATCTCTGCTACTTCAAACACATCTCTTATACTAAATACGTGGTCATAGCTCTTATGATGTGCGTATGAGAGCCTTTTTTACCAAAATTTTTGCTTATAATGATAGTTGGTGATAGCCAGCTATTGGCCATTCCTCCTGAGGCACACTCCATAAAGTACACCACTGGCCACTAAAATTGCCACACCACGAAAATGTCGTGCTACAGACGTGAAATTTAACCGACAGGAAGAAGATGCTGTGATATGCAAATGATTAGCTTTCCAGAGCAATCACACAAGGTTGGCGATGGTGGCAACACTTACAACGTGCTGACATGAGGAAAGTTTCCAACCGATTTCTTATACACAAACAGCAGTTGACCGGCGTTGCCTGCTGAAACGTTGTTGTGATGCCTCGTCTAAGGTGGAGAAATACGAACCATCATGTTTCTGACTTTGATAAAGGTCGGATTGTAGCCTATCGCGATTGCGGTTTATGGTATCGCGACACTGCTGCTCGCGTTGGTGGAGATCCAATGACTGTTAGCAGAATATGGAATCGGTGGGTTCAAGGGGGTAATACGGAACGTCGTGCTGGATCCCAACGGCCTCGTATCACTTGCAGTCGAGATGAAAGGCATCTTATCCGGATGGCTGTAACGGATCGTGCAGCCACGTCTCGATCCCTGAGTCAACAGATGGGGACATTTGCAAGACAACAACCATCTGCACAAACAGTTCGACGACGTTTGCAGCAGCATGGACTATCAGCTCGGAGACCATGGCTGCGGTTACCCTTGACGCTGCATCACAGACAGGAGCGCCTGCAATGATGTACTCAACGACGAACCTGGGTGCACGAATGGTAAAACGTCATTTTTTCCGATGAATCCAGGTTCTGTTTACAGCATCATGATGGTCGCATCCGTGTTTGGCGACATCGCGGTGAACCCACATTGGAAGCGCGTATTCGTCATCGCCATACTGGCGTATCACCCGGCATGATGGTATGGGTTGCCATTGGTTACACGTCTCGGTCACCTCTTGTTCGCATGGACGGGACTTTGAATAGTGGACGTTACACTTCAGATGTGTTACGACCTGTAGCTCTACCTTTCATTCGATCCCTGCAAAACGCTACATTTCAGCAGGATAATGCATGACCACATGTTGCAGGTCCTGTACGGGCCTTTCTGGATGCAGAAAATGTTCGAATGCTGCCTGGACAGCACATTCTCCAGATATCTCACCAAGTGAAAACGTCTGGTCAATGGTGATCGAGCAACTGGCTCGTCACAATACGCATCACTACTCTTGATGAACTGTAGTATCGTGTTGAAGCTGCATGGGGGTTGTACCTGTACTCGCCATTCAAGCACTGTTTGACTCAATGCCCAGGCGTATTAAGGCCGTTATATCGGCCAGAGTTGGCTGTTCTGGGTACTGATTTCTGAGGACCTATGCAGCCAAATTGCGTGAAAATGTCATCACATGTCAGTTCTAGTATAATATATTTGTCCAATGAATACCCGTTTATCCTCTGCATTTCTTCTTGGTGTAGCAATTTTAATGGTCAGTAGTGAATAATCTAAATGTGATTCTACATCTAGGGTATTTCACACATTGTGTTTGATACTTATATTTTGTACCGTAATAATTCGTCCAGTGCAGACTAGGGTAATATTGCTCACACTTCTACTTTTTCCAATACAGTAATAAATATAGAAACACAAACAGAGGAAAGAATTACCATTTTTGACGGCTGCACCATACAAAGATGCGTTCACAGTTGAAGAAAAACGGGAGATGAATAAAAAAATGAAGATCAGATATCAACAAGAAACCACGAAAAAGAAAGCACCTACTGCTACAACAAAATGTTGAAATCAAAACAGAAAATTTGAATTTCCACATCTGAACCTGAATCACAGGTAGACGTGCTGAGATTATATGACGACAATGGGCTGAATGGTATGGATTCTGCTTGGAATCAAGAAGTTTGTCCAGAGTATGATGAATCTGAAATAGAAAGAGATGTTTAATAGGGATGGGTATACTACTCGTGTTGGAGCTATTGAGAGTCCAGTGAACGAGACAGTTTCCATAATCATTTATGTGAAACGTGTTAATGCTAACAGCGATCTTCTCAAGTTTTGAGTGAACTTGTTTAGTATTGGATTTAGCACTTTATTTCCGTAGCTTGTCCTGCTGTATTCTGTCCTTATATTAAGCCTGGTTTGAATCTTTCAGCGCGCTAAAGCTAAGTGAAATGGTAGAAATAACTACATAAAGCAGAAAAATAAACGTCTTACAATGGGATGTTTAATTCGACTTGATGGTCACTCTTTCCGGCATAATCGCGTAAAATGGCGCAATGCAAAATTAAGGATAGATATGGTTTCATACAAAAAAGTCCTCCAAAAGTCACCCTAACTAAGCATTTAGCTATGGACACATGGAAGACCATTTAAGAAGAAATTACATGATTGAAATACTACAATTTTGTGATTAATAGTTATATTTCCTTCTTTAATTTGTTACTAATCTTAAGAGTGTATTGTATACAGCATGGATTTTGTTATCAAACTTTCATCGATGTGTCGCATCTGACGTGTAGCAAGCGGTAAAGTGGTCAGCAACTTTTCGCCAGAAGTCTGGCTGCAAATTTTCTCCTCGAAGTTAACAATCTTGAGCTGCATCCTTAGACGACCTGTAGCTATGATACATCATGTAATCCAAAAGATGATGAACTTAGTTAGAGACTGCAGCACAGTAAGTATTCAGTCTCACGTTTCTAAGGCAATTAAACGTAAGCATCCGGATCCTTGCAACTTCTTGCAAACGATGAGCCATAGCATTCTACAACTCGACAACAACGATAAAGCATTAGCATTGAACATAATAATATAAATTATCTAGTCACTATAGTATGATCTTCCTTCTAAAACACGTAAACTTAAAATATTTACAGATTTCCTCAAAAAAAAAGAAAATTGTGATATCACCTCTTCCAGAGACGTGACTAGAGATGAACACTCATTTGAATCATAAAGATTTAAGGTTTTTAAAGGAAAACCAGAAAGCTGGGTTATGAAGAATACGTCACTGTTTGGAAAAGTGTTTATTGTAAATAAAAATATATTTGACCAAATAACAGAATTTAAATCAATAAGTGAAATTCTTTCCACATGAACCTTTCAGTCAAGGAACAAAGAGTGTACTACTTTAAGCACACATAACCAACATACGAAAACAAAACACAAAAAGCGCAAACAGAAGAATTTTGACAGACAGTGAACAGCACATTAGGCCGATTCCATCCAGAAATACAGTAATGATATGCAGATATATAAACTCCCGAATTTGCAAGGAACGTCGTAATTGACATATAGTATGCAGACATCTTGCACATAAAGGAACAAATAAAAGTGGAGAATGACTTATCAAACTATGTGAAGAACATAGTACAGTACTGAAATTTACATTCCCTAAGAAGCTTCCCCGGAAGGAAACTGGCAGGCAATTAAAATATAAATTACGGAGTACATTCTAGAAATTGAAAACATAAAACAATAACAACAGAATTTCTGGGGAGGACAATATCGTTGGGAGATTAATGACACTCTGTTGATAATGTGAAAACATGCCTAACAAAAGTTGTTCAAGAAATATGGAAAACTATCACCCTACTAGCTGAATGGGCAACTTCCCTGATACATCAGGTACAGAAGAAGGAAGATAAAACAGTTCCTAACAATTATACAGGAATGTCAGTTAGGCCGTCAGCGAGAGCGCATCCCTAGTTCCTGCTGCTACTAAGGCGAGAACACCGTTTGCTTGTTACATATTTTTACGAGCTTCAGACAGGAGTGCAGTAATGGATAGGAGCTGTGATTATTGTGTACAGATGCGAGCTGAGCTGGAGACCCTTCGCTCACAGCTTCAGGCTGCGTTGGCTTCCGTCACACAGCTTGAGGCTGCTGCCAAGGGGCGTCACTGTGGGGGATTGAACGCGGGGATGCGAGGGACGTCGAGCGCGTCCCACGTGTCCTCCGATCGGTCCACAGCTGTGACCTCCCCGGGTACTGCCTGCACTGAGGTTGACCCCTCACCCGTTGTCGAGTGGGAGATCATTCCAAAGTCTGGCAGCCAGTGAAAAACTTTCCGTGGGGCCGATCGTAGGGCCTCCACTGATCGTTTAACGAACAGGTCTCGGGCGTTATCTGTGGCTGACGATGTTTCTGAGCCGGAAGCAGTCGTCCTCCCCGTTCCAGAGGAAGCTTCTCGGCCCGCAAGGTCCCGGCATTCACAGAGGGTGGGTTTGCTGGTAATTGGCAGCTCCAACGTTAGTCGTGTAATGGGGCCCCTCAGGAACATGGCTGCCAAGGAGGGGAAGGAAGCCAGTGTGCACCCTGTGTGCATTCCGGGGGGAGTCATTCCGGATGTGGAAAGGGTGCTTCCGGATCCCATGAAGAGTACAGAGTACAGCCAACTGCAGGTAGTGGCTCATGTCGGTACCAATGACGTGTGTCGCTTTGGATCGGAGCATATTCTGTCTGATTTCGAGTGGCTAGTGGAAATGGTAAAGACTGCCAGTCTTGCTTCCGAGATTAAGGCGGAGCTCACCATCTGCAGCATCGTCCATGGAACCGACTGTGGTCCTTTGGTGCAGAGCCGAATGGAGGGTCTGAATCAGAGACTCAGACGGTTCTGTGACAGTGTAGGCTGCAGATTCCTTGACTTGCGCCATCGAGTGGTGGGTTTCCGGGTTCCGCTTAATAGGTCAGGAGTCCACTACACACAGGAGGCGCCTACGAATGTAGTGCGGCTGTGTGGAAGGGACTCCGCGGTTTTTTAGGTTAGAGCGTCTCACGGAACCACAGGAGGGGCGTCCGTCAGAAAGTCGGCAGGGAAAACACAGTAAGGTAGTTGTAGAAACGATTGGTATTGTAGTTGTAAATTGTCGTAGCTGTGTTGGGAAAGAACCAGAGCTCCAAGCCCTAATAGAAAGCACTGAAACTCAAATACTTATAGGTACAGAGAGCTGGCTAAAGCCGGAAATAAGTTCAGCCGAAATTTTTTCAAACGATCCAACAGTGTTCAGAAAGGATAGATTAAATACAGTTGGTGATGGAGTATTTATTGCTGTCAGAGGTAGTTTGCCTTGTAGCGAAATTGAAGTAGATCATGTGAAATAGTATGGGTAGAGATTATACCTGACAATCGGAATAAACTATTAATTGGATCGTTTTACCGACCCTCCGACTCGGAAGACATAGTTCCTGAACAGTTCAAAGAAAACTTGAGACTCATTTCATATAAGTACCCCGCATAGAATTATAGTCGGTGGTGACTTCAATCAACCCTCGACATGCTGGAAAAATTATGCGTTTAAAGCCGGCGGCAGGCATAAAACGTCATCCAAAATTGTACTGATTGCTTTCTCAGAAAATTAATTTGAACAATTAGTTCATGAGCCCACTCGAAGCGTAAATGGTTGCGAAAGCTTACTTGACCTTTTAGCAACAAATAATCCTGGACAAATAGCGAGTGTTGTGACGAACACAGGGATTAGCGACCACAAGGCAGTTGCTGCTAGGCTGAATACCGTAAAACCTGCAACCATCAAAAAGAAACGCAAAGTATATCTGTTTAAAAAAACTGATAAAAATGCTCTTAACGCCTTTTTAAGAGACAGTCTCCACTTCTTCCAATCTGATCACGTAAGCGTTGAAAAGTTGTTGAATGATTTCGAAGAGATAGTATCGACGGCATTTGAGAGATATATACCACATAAATTAATAAGTGATGGTACTGATCCCCCATGGTACACAAAACGAGTGAGATCGCTGTTGCAGAAGCAGCGAAAAAAAGCATGCCAAATTTAAAACAACGCAAAATCTCCAAGACTGGCCAAGTTTTGCAGAAGTTCGAAATATAGCGAGTACTTCAATGCGAAATGCTTTTAATAATTTCCACAATGAAATTTTTCTCCAAATCAGGCAGAAAACTCAAAGATATTCTGGTCATGCATAAAGCACACCAGTGGCAACACGCAATCATTACCTTCACTACGCGATAACAACAGTGAAGTCACTGACGACTGTGCCGCTAAAGCAGAGTTATTAAACACGGTTTTCCGAAATTCCTTCACCAAAGAAGACGAAGTAAATATTCCAAATTCCAATCAAGAACAACTGCCATGATGAGAAACATAGAAGTAGATACCCTCGGAGTAGCGAAGCAGCTTAAATCACTTGATAAAGGCAAGGCCTCCGGTCCAGATTGTATACCAGTCAGGTTCCTCTCAGAGTATGCTGATAAAATAGCTCCATATTTAGCAATTATATACAACCACTCGCTCACAGAAAAATACGTACCTAAAGACTGGAAAATTGCTCAAGTCCCACAAATACCCAAAAAGGTAAGTAGGAGTAATCCGCTGAATTACAGGCCTATATCACTAACGTCGATTTGCAGTAGGGTTTTAGAACATATACTGTATTCGAACATTATGAAGTACCTCGGAGGAAACGATTTATAGACATATAGTCAGCACGGATTCAGAAAATATCGTTCTTGTGAAACACAACTAGCTCTTTAAACTCATGAAGTAATAAGTGCTATGGACAGGGGATGTCAAATTAATTCCATATTTTTAGATTTCCAGAAGGCTTTCGACACCGTTCCTCACAAGCGTCATCTAATCAAACTGCTTGCCTACGGAGTATCGCCTCAGTTGTGGGACTGGATTCGTCATTTCCTGTCAGGAAGGCCACAGTTCGTAGTAATAGACGGAAACGACGGAACGTGTTATAGGCCCTCTATTGTTCCTGATCTATATTAACGACGTAGGAGACAGTCTGAGTAGCTGTCTGAGATTGTATGCAGATGATGCTATCATTTACCGTCTTGTTAAGTCATCAGATGATCAAAACGACTTGAAAAATGGTTAGGTAAGATATCAGTATGGTGCGAAAAGTGGCAATTGACCTTGAATATAGAAAAGTGCGAAGTTATTCACATGAGTACTAAAAGAAATCAGCTAAATATCGATTACGCGATAAGTCACACATATCTGAGGACTGTAAATTCAACTAAATACTTAGCGATTACAATTACAAATAACCTAAATTGGAACGATCACATAGATAATATTGTGGGTAGAGCAAACCAAAGACTGCGATTCGTAGGCAGAACACTTAGAAGGTGCAACAGGTCTACCAAAGAGTCTGCTTACATTACGCTTGTCCGCCATATTCTGGAGTACTGCTGTGCGGTGTGGGATTTGCATCAGGTGGGACTGACGGATGACACCGATAAAGTATAAAGAAGGGCAGTTCGTTTTGTATTATCGCGAAGTAGGGGAGATAGCGTCACAGACATGATACGTGAATTGGAGTGTCAATCATTAAAACAAAGGGGTTTTTCATTGCGACGGAATCTTCTCATAAAATTTCAATCATCAGGGAGAAATGATCATCACGATAAAATAAGAGAAATCGTGGCTCGCTCGGAAAAGTTTAAGTGCTCGTTTTTCCCGCGTGCCGTTCGAGAGTGGAACGGTAGAGAGATACCATGAAGGTGGTTCATTGAACCCTCTGCCTGGCACTTCATTGTGAATAGCAGAGTAATCACGTAGATGTAGATGTAGATGTAGATGAACCCACCTCTTACAGTGACCTAAAAATCCAGAATTATCTTTTAAGCTGGATAGGTACTCCACAGGAGAGCATCGAGGAGGGAGGGTACTGGAATACCAGATTATAATGAGAACAAATCATAAACATAAGGTACGCCATAGAAATTGGGAAACTCAGAAACTTCAGATATATTTTAATATTTATAGGCTTCAAGAGCACGCGAGATTTTATTGACAGGAACACATTACTCACTATTTTAAAAGAGCTTGGACGAGATAATTAAAGCAACGTTAACCAACACAGGATGGAACGTAAAATCTATAGGGAAAGTATCACTTTTGAAATAAAATCAGGTGTAAGACAAGAAGATGACTTGTCACCCCTGCATTTTAACTGTATGTTAATGAAAGTGTAAAGAGACTGAAGGAAGGTCAATAATATTTACTTGAGAGGTCCTGTCCGTGTATACATATCAAAAATCCTACGCCGAAAAACCAGAGTTATGCAGCGGAAACTCTTACTCTGACTGCAAAGGGAGAGCTCGAAATATTAGAAAAAAAATAAGAATTATAAGAGAAATAGCAGGACTCAAGAACAGCAGTTAATCAGACTATGGATTAAGATCGAATACAGATCTACGTCTGAAAGCTGAAAAGTTAACACATGTCATGAGAAAAAGGAGACTGATTGCGGACACGAGTACAGCATGAATAGTGACAGAACAGCTGAACTTATCTTTGATCTACTAAACAGTTACATATTCAAACCCACTTCACTGAGCGAGGTAGCACGTGATATTGAAAATGTGGAATTCGACATGGACACATTAAGAAGCAGAACATTTTTTAAAGAAGCGACACAGAAGATAAGGTATCAGGACAGGAAAATATCAAGAAATCGAAGAAAAGGGACGCAGGGAGAAAAGGAAGAATGTGTTCAACATATCTACGTCTACAGCTACACTTTCGAAGCCACTGTGTCGTGCACGGCTGTGGGTACGTCAAATTGTACCTGTTATTAGGGCTTTCTCACAGTCCCTTCACGTATGATTGTTTAAACGCCTTTGTGTGTGCTGTAATTATAGCAGTCTATTCTTGTCGTCGAGATCCCTATGGAAATTGAAAAGCGTCTACTGGAGCAAACTTGTATGTGGCACCAGAGTAAGATAAGAATATTAATAAATTAAAATGAAACTACACTACTGGCCATTAAAATTGCTACACCAAGATGAAATGCGGATGATGAACGGGTATTCATTGTACAAATATATTATACTAGAACTGACATGTGATACATTTTGCCGGCAGCGGTGGTCTAGCGGTTCTAGGCGCGCAGTCCGGAGCCGCGCGACTGCTACGGTCGCAGGTTCGAGTCCTGCCTCGGGCATGGATGTGTGTGATGTCCTTAGGTTAGTTAGGTTTAAGTAGTTCTAAGTTCTAGGGGATTGATGACCACAGTAGTTAAGTCCCATAGTGCTCAGAGCCGCTTTTTTTATTACATTTTCACGCAATTTTCACACATATGAAATGTAACGTCCACTGTTCAAAGTGCCGTCAATGCGAACAAGAGGTGACCGAGACGTGTAACCAATGGCACCCCATACCATCACCCCTGGTGATACGCCAGAATGGTGATGACGAATACAGGCTTCCAATGTGCGTTCACCGCGATGTCGCCAAACACGGATGCGACCATCATGATGCTGTAAACAGAACCTGGATTCATCAGAAAAATGACGTTTTACCATTGATGCACTCAGGTTCGTCGTCGAGTACACCATCGCAGGCGCTCCTGTCTGTGATGCAGCGTCAAGGGTAACCGCAGCCAGGGTCTCCGTGCTGATAGTCCATGCTGCGGCAAACGTCGTCGAACTGTTCGTGCAGATAGTTGTTGGGTTTCAAATGTCCCCATCTGTTGAGTCAGGGATCGAGACGTGGCTTGTACGACCCGTTACAGCCATGCTGATAAGATGCTTGTCATCTCGACCGCTAGTGATACGATGCCATTAGGATCCAGCACGGCGTTCCGTATTACCCTCCTGAACCCACCGATTCCATATTCTGCTAACAGTCATTGGATCTCAACCAACGCGAGCAGCAATGTTACCATACGATAAACCGCAATCGCGATAGGCTATAATCCGACCTTTATCAAAGTCGGAAACGTGATGGTTCGCATTTCTCCTCCTTACACGAGGCATCACAAAAACGTTTCACCAGGCAACGCCGGTCAACTGCTGTTAGAGTATGAGAAATTGGAAACGTTCCTCATGTCAACGCGTTGTAGATGTCGCCACCGGCGCCAACCTTGTGTGGATGCTCTGAAAAGCTAATCATTTGCATATCACAGCATCTTCTTCCTGACGGTTAAATTTCACGTCTGTAGCACGTCATCTTCGTGGTGTAGCTATTTTAATGGCCAGTAGTGTAGTATACTATAAACGATGAATGTTTCTGATACGCTTCATAATACGGATCGCTGACTGTGCCCGACCGCAGAGTCATGGTACTGTACTGCTAGTGTTGGAGTAATAGAGCGCCGGGCGCTCAGTTGTAGGTACTGTCTGTGAGCGAAAGACGATGGAGTCAATACTGTTGAACATGGAAGCAAAGGTCTTCATGTAAGCAAGCTGAAGATATAAATAATTACGATCTCTGTTTTTTTTTCCAGCACGCTAGTATAGATGAGGTGGCTGATAATTGGTAATTACTGAGTAACCCCAAAATGTAGTTTAATTGTTTGGACAAAAAGGCTGGTCAGATATTTCATTTTTGTAATGCTTTTAAGATTTGTTAGCAGAACTATGTGTAATCTGATGATCTGCATTTATGTTGAACTAATGAAGTTAGATAATACTTGCTGTTTAAATTTCATTGTTTGTGAATAAATTGTGAGTAATGTAGCTTCAATTGTCAGATGTTTTTGAAAAGCTAAACTTAACTTTCCGCATTATTTTGCTGAAAAAACTGAGTGTTAGTAGATCACCATAATCAGTACCACCTTCCAGTCCAGGTCATATATTTAATAAAGAAGTTGGATTTTCTTAAATGTTCTCGTTTATCAGAAAAATGAATTTCATGTACATTTCAATTATTATGGCCCGTATTTTTTTATGGGAGACCAGAGTATATGGCGTTACTCCGTTGCTGCTTTAGAGGGAAGACAATTTAATTTATTTGTTATGTGAACAGGGCCTTAGGATTCAGTGCTTAAGGGGCTGAATATATTTTGCAGTGACAGTATTTCTTTATTGGTATTGGGAAGTTGCATTGCCCAATAGATTCGTGTAAAGTTTTGCTAACAATAATACAGAGAAAGCACACCACTTGCATTTAATACACGCAAAACGACAATTCGAGTTTTGTAACCATTCCACAGATCAGACATTCATTGAACAAAATCTTAAAAGGTCTAATTTTTTAAAAGAACTTAACAAAGCGGTACTTAGACCTTTGAAATATGTTTCTAAATTGCTCATTAAAATTTGTAGAACCTTTACAAGTATGTTGCCGTTGGACAGTTTTCGTCTATCTTTATGCGTGCAGAATTCAGTTCTTTCGGGAAATCACTGACACTCTCCCATCTGCCGAACAAAACTGTGACTATCTACCCTGCCCTTATTTGTGACCGTTCAATATCGAAAAATGGTTCAAATGGCTCTGAGCACTATGGGACTTAACTTCTGACGTCATCAGTCCCCTAGAACTTAGAGCTATTTAAACCTAACTAACCTAAGGACAGCACACACACCCATGCCCGAGGAAGGATACGAACCTGTGACGGTTGTGGCCGCGCAGTTCCAGACTGAAGCGCCTAGAACCGCTCGGCCACTCCAGCCGGCGTTCAATATCCCTGCTTAGTCTGGTGTGGTGTGAGTCACACACAATTCAGCAATATTCTAGGATGGGTCTCAAGATCATTTTTTCTAGCATACACCAGTAAACCGCAGTCTGCCACCTGTTTTACCTACAACTAAAACCATGTGATCATTGCATTTCATATCCTTACAAATTGTACTACCTAGGTATTTGTATTAGTTGACCGATTCCATCCGTGACTCACTGATCATTTAAAGCAAGTTGCCAGTCTTTGCACGACTTTTAAATTTTATCAGTGTCTGAGTAATTACGCAGAATATTTCATTCATTACTTCATTATAGATATAACTGTAGCATTTGCGAGTCTTAGGTTACCATTAAAATTGTTCGTAAACTCATGAATACACAACACGGGCACACCCAGAGTTACTTCCACGTCTGTTGTCGACTCTCCATACAAGATAACTCACTTCGTTCTCCCTAACAAAAAAAAAGCCCATATGGTTGTACATTTAATAATAAGCGTAGGTGTGCTACTACGTGAAATGCTTTTCGAAAAATCGAGGAATACTGCATCTACCTTACTTTCTTGATCCACGGCTTTCAGTGTGTCACCGAGAAAAGTGCAACTTGGCTTCCAAATGTGGTTGGCATGGAGGAGATCATTCATTCAAGATACTTGAACACGATTTTTGATCAGAATATGTTCCGAGATTTTAAAACAATTGGCTGTCACAGATAGCGGATGGTAGTTTTGTAGACCAGTTCCGCAAACCTTCTGGTGGACAGATTTGACCTGTGCTTCCTTCCAATTACAGTGTACGGCTTCTTGTTAGACGGGTGTTGGTAGCTTATAGTTAAGAGAAGAGCTTGCTCTCAAATCTGAAAGGAATTCCATCTGGCACAAGAGCTTTGTTCAGTTTTAACGCCACTAACACCAATATCTATTTCACTCACATTTTCAGTGGTACGAGAATTAAATCGGGACATTAATCTTGGCATCTTCTTTGTAAAGGAACATTTGAAAACAGATTTAAGCATTTATGTCTCGTCCTTGAAAGGCTGGACATTTTGTGCCACTACCAGATTTTACGTAGGACCAGAATTTCTGTGGGTTTTTGAAAGGTTTCGACAATACTCCGCTACGGTAGTTACTGCTGGCGTCACTCACTGCTGTCTTGACAGCCAAGCGCGTTTCATTCTACAGGCCTCTGCCTTGTTTCGTACCTAATACGTAATAGTGTTTGCTTCTTTAGGAGTTTCTGTACAGCGGCTTTTTACTACGGAGGAGGGGAGGCACGAGGGGTCAGTAATTCCCTTAAACTTGGGACGTTATTGATCTGCATGCTACAGTCCTGGGCTAAAATTTTTAAATTCCTCATTGACATATGACAATACTGCTCTCTTATCTAGTTACTGAAGATATAAACCTTCCTACATACATTAGTTGCTATTTTTACTTTGGTAATTATTGCCGCTGCAACTGCCTCATGGTAACTGATACCAGTATCGATGTGCACCTCCTCAAAGTTGTCACATCTGTTTGTTGCACTTGGCTTTATATGTTTCCATCATGACTTGGGTTCCGAACCGCCTTTTCTATGGAGTTTTCAGAGAAGGCAACTAGTGACATTCCACAGGATGTCTTGCCATGCCCACAAGTAACAAAACAGTAAATATTCTAGTTGATCTTTGTATGATTACAGTCACCTCTGATGACTACAGTGTGATAGGAGAACCTACCCCAGTGAAATCAGGAGCTGAGACTATTGGCTGGTAGAAGGATCCAATTAAAATGTTAAGCCCACCCCTGGTGCCGAATCTTGTTCAAACAGTCTAGAATGCATCTTCAATTCCGTCTCGGTAGATCTGAATTTCTTGTCTCCAGTGGCAAATACACCACCTCCTTTTCCCATTAGCCTATCATTTCCATATACACCTAAATTTTCGCCTTAAATCTCACTGCTGTGAACTTCAGATTTTAATCAGCTTTCCGTACCTCGTATGACGTGAGCTTTACCGCTTTTTAGTAGCGCTTCAAACTCTTGCTTTGTTGCGCATCTTTCGGCAGTTAAACACTAGAATTTTAATATTCGCCTATGTGGGGGGGGGGGGGGGGGGGGGATGGAGAGTCAATGTAACGAGCCCTTGCGTGCAACCCACACACAGCTGCCTGTGTAGCAGCCTCTGAAGTGTACTCCACGGATCCTACAGCTCTTCTTCCCATAACGCAAGTTCAGTTTATCACAGTACAGCTTCAAGCCCTCTAATTAACTCGGAACCAGTGGGTCCCGATCTGTTCTGAGGGCAATGCTGCAGATTGTGAGCTTTCTTGAAAGCTCCCTGGTCAAGGCTGGTATTCTGAACCTTCTGTGCCCGTCACTGGAATGATCCAAGTATGACCTCAGACCCCGGACGTCAAGACATCGTTTGTGCCAACATACATCACACTCTGCAGCTATCGGAATGGCTGCCGAAATAGCCACCACACTGACAAGGAGAGGGCCTCAGACAGGGCCAACCGATTCTTCTCAAGTCTGGCAAGTCGCTTCTGTACAAACTACAATGAAAGACTTTAAGATTTTTGTATTTTGACCCAAAATCCCCTCTCCGATGTTTTTGAGAAAACTATCTCTAAGGTTCCTGACACGGAAATGACGGGATCGACTGATATTTGAAAACTGAGGATTTTGCATCACTTATGTGGTTACAGTAAACGCATATTTTTCTAGAAATCGGGGAAAGAAACTTTTTTGACTTCCTCTTATGTATCCACAAGGTATGCGTCGTTAAACGAAAGTGCCGCTGGCGTAACGACCAAGGCATCTAGCTCGGAAGCAGAAAACCTGTGTTCCATTCCCCAGTAACATTCTGCTTTGCTTTTCCCTTCCGCATTGAAACAAGTAGAAATAGGAGGGTTTATAAGATAAGTAAATAAATAAGGAACAACAACAAAGAAGGCATGAAAAATTCTCAAATGACTTTTGTCAATAAAGAATTAAAATTTTAAGCCTCGTTGTTTGAAAATAATTCAAAGTAAGATTACTGCGAAGAAGAACATTCGGCGCATATTTATAGACGACGAGAGTCAACTCACTTGCATGACAGAACTGCCTGTGTGCCATCGACGAGGTTTTTCTTTTTATTTCGAGCCTTCAGAATTACAGTCTGCTTCTAGAAACCCAGAGGTAATTGCACAACCGGGCCGATGCAGTAAACATTCAAAGCATAATTCATGATTAACTTTCAGCACCGACGTTATCGCATGCGTGCTTAGCGTCAACATTAATTCCCGAATCTTCGGGAGCAAGAACGTAGTTGCGCTAAGATTACATTCGTTTCATGTTCTTGGTGCCGCGAATATATTTGCTTCGAGTGTTTATGTGATGAGCAAATTCAAGAAACGTGACATAGTGAGTGAAATATTTACTGTAATGCAACGAGGATTAAATTTTTCTTTAATAGTCGCAGTCCTTTGAGAAATTTACTCTGCTGCCTTGTTATTATTCCCTGCAGATTCACTTACCTTATAAAATCTTGTATGCCTACAAATTTCGAAACAGAAAAAAATACAAATAAAAAAAACTACAGAATGCAACTGTAAATCGAACACAGGTGCCCTGCTCCGCGACCAGATGCCTAGTTCGCTACCCCAGCGCGTAGTTTAAGGGTTACATACGTGGTATTCGAAGAATCTTACCTCTCCAGTAATTAAAACTTCCGGACTAAGAGGCCGTGGTCCAAAAGTAGAAATACTTCTCCCGGACGTTTCGTTGCCAGCTGCGGGCAACATCATCTGAGGTGAGTCTACGACTGGCTGCTAGGCCTTGGAGGTCCTGTTTATATAGAGCGTGTAGAGGGCGTCACCACTCGACACGTGTTGTCAATAGTAAAACTATCTCTGGCTGGCGTCATTACTCTCGATCGAAGGTAATCGATTGAAACATATTTGGTACAAAGTCTATCGCCATATCTTGTCTAACTTCAAGTCTTCTTATTTCCTGTTAAAATTATTATGGTGTTTAAAAATCTCTACAGCCTCTCTATACATACGTGCATAATAATGCGATGTCTTAGCTAGCACGCTCGTCTCACTAAATTTTATTTCATGGTCACCCGTTTCAAAAACATGTTCCGCTACAGCCGATTTGTCCGTGTGTCCCAGTCGACAGTTCCTTTTATGTTCAGTTAGGCGACTATTGATACTTCTTTTTGTGGTTCCAATGTAAACCTTCCCACAACTACACGGACTCTTGTACACACCAGGAGTACCTAAAGGGTGTCGTGCATCTTTCGCCGATCTTAAGCATTCACTAATCTTCTTGATGGGTCTGAAGATTGTTTCAACTCTGAACTTGGCCTGCACTTTCCCGATACGGTCCGTAATATTGTGGATGAATGGAAGAAAAACTTTCCCCACCGATGGTTGTTGTTGATGCACGTTTTCGGACATTTTTCTTCTGGGATGGAGTGCTCCATCTATCTCCTTTCCAGCGTACCAATTTTTCTGAAGAGCCTACGCAAGAAGAAGGCCCAGCAGCTTTGTTCGCTCACTTTCTTGCTACGTTGTCGTGACACCGGTACAGTTCCGAAGTTTTTGAAGGTTAGAAGATTGTTTCATTCAGCGCAAGCTATCCGTATCTATTCACGCATGGAACTGGCAATGCTACGAGAACGGATCCATCAAACACGTCGAGAACTGGCGGTAACATGCAGTCAACTATTAAATCTCCATCTATTTATTAGCAATACAATGCAGGTTTGCGATTGGAATAAGGTGGATGGGCTAACATTTAGATCCATGGAACATAGTGCAGAAGTGTCTTCTAATAGGCAGAAGAAGAAGTTTGATAATCTACAGAGGAGCAGACAGGAAACTCCGGTTATAGACAATTCTCGAACGGTTATAAATTTGTCCTGAAAAGAATTATCCAGGAAAGAAACTTCTGTTCTTTCGAAAGGAGGAAATTTTGCAATTACTCCACTGAAGATTCCAACGGAGGATATTGTAGCTAATATAGAGGCGGCGATTCGGCTGTTACCATCACACACTGCTGATGAAGTTAGGATGGAAACAGCCAGGATACTGCGTAAAGCTAAGCCACCTAGCAGTAATCTGTCGCAAGGAGAAAAGAAAGCATTACGGGAGATTAATGCGGACAAGAGTATTATTGTACTTTCTGCTGACAAGGGAAATACTACCGTGGTGATGAAGAGTGAAGACTACCACAAGAAGATCAGTGACCTTTTGGATCTTACCACTTATAAAAAGGATCCTACAACGAAAGTGTTGACAGTTACCAATCAATTAATAAAAAAGTCTTCTATTCCCTCAGAGGATAAAAAAGATCTTTGCAAAACGGAAGCTTATCCTCCTAGATTATATGGGCTACCTAAGGTGCATAAACCTAATGTCCCACTGAGACCGATAGTAAGTGCTATTGGATCCCCTACTGAAGAGCTGGCTAGACATCTTGCCACCTTGTTACAACCGTTTATTGGAAAAAATGATCATCACATTAAAAACTCTATGCACTTCATCGAAAAATTGAAGGAGATTACCGTCAGCCCCAGTGATATTCTTGTCAGCTTTTATGTGGTGTCTCTGTTCACCATGGCTCCTGTCAACGAAGCTCTTGCTTGCATATCTGACATATTTCCTACTGATATAGTAGCTTTGTTTAGACATTGCCTTTCCACGACTTATTTTCAGTACAATAATGAGTTCTATGAACAAATTAATGGAGTGGCAATGGGTAGCCCTCTAAGTCCAGCCGTTGGTAATATTTTTATGGAATTTTTTGAACAGCGAGCACTGCAGCTAGCCAGAAAAAGGCCTTTGAAGTGGTATCGGTATGTGGACGACACTTTTGTCATATGGAATCACGGTGAACAAGAACTGAACCGTTTTTTGAAGCATTTGAATAGCATCAATTCAAAAATACAATTCACTATGGAGACAGAGAGTAATGGACAGATTAATTTTTTGGACGTCTCAGTAATTACACGAACAGATGGGACTCTGGGTCACAAAGTCTACAGAAAAGATACGCATACCGATCCTTATATTCATAAGGATTCAAACCATCATCCCAGGCAGAAGAGAGGTATTATCAAGACATTGGTTGACAGAGCTAATAAAATCTGTGAGCCAGCTTATTTGCAAGAGGAACTAAATCACTTGCGAACCGCTTTCCAGAAAAATGGGTACGCTGGAAAGGAGATAGATCGAGCACTCCATCCCAGAAGAAAAATGTCCGAAAACGTGCATCAAAAACAACCATCGGTGGGGAAAGTTTTTCTTCCATTCATCCACAATATTACGGACCGTATCGGGAAAGTGCAGGCCAAGTTCAGAGTTGAAACAATCTTCAGACCCACCAAGAAGATTAGTGAATGCTTAAGATCGGCGAAAGATGCACGACACCCTTTAGGTACTCCTCGTGTGTATAAGATTCCGTGTAGTTGTGGGAAGGTTTACATTGGAACCACAAAAAGAAGTATCAATAGTCGCCTAACTGAACATAAAAGGAACTGTCGACTGGGACACACGGACAAATCGGCTGTAGCGGAACATGTTTTTGAAACGGGTGACCATGAAATAAATTAGTGAGACGAGCGTGCTAGCTAAGACATCGCATTATTATGCACGTATGTATAGAGAGGCTGTAGAGATTTTTAAACACCACAATAATTTTAACAGGAAATAAGAAGACTTGAAGTTAGACAAGATATGGCGATCGACTTTGTACCAAATAAGTTTCAATCGATTACCTTCGATCAAGAGTAATGACGCCAGCCAGAGATAGTTTTACTATTGACAACACGTGTCGAGGGGTGACGCCCTCTACACGCTCTATATAAACAGGACCTCCACGGCCTAGCAGCCAGTCGTAGACTCACCTCAGATGATGTTGCCCGCAGCTGGCAACGAAACGTCAGGGTGAAGTATTTCTACTATTGGACCACGGCCTCTTAGCCCGGAAGTTTTAATTACTGAAGACGCCGGCCGTGAAGGCCTACACGCTATGAATCTTACCTCTATTTCTAGGAAAATACGCGTTCGCGGGCTACATACTCAGATATACTGATGAAAGATGCTTGGTTTTCAGTTCACAGCCTCGCCACTTCTCAGTTGATAACAAGTTCTGAACTTTATGGGCAGTTTTCTCAAAAGCTGGTGATTTTTGAGCCAAAATGTCTTGGACTCTCGTTTTAGGATACGCACAACCGACCTACCAAATACGCGCCGAATCGGTTAGCAGTATCTGAGGCCTTCTCCTTGTTAGTGCACATGAGTTGCTTCCTATCTCTTGCTACCATTTCCCTAAGAAGTAACGTTACTAGCTGCACGTTTGAACTGCTGCCGATTAATAGACTTCCCACCCTTTTTGTGTTTGCCTTCTCTTGATGTGAGATTCAGCACGCTTTGTGTTTCTAACCTCTTGACGTGTGAGTCAACAGGTTTTCCAGTGGATGTACTGAGTCTCACTCACTCAGTTTCGGTTCCATTTGGAGGCTGCAACTCGAACTTGTTGTTTTTGGGGACCGGTGTAACATCCTGAGTACTCGCTGGTGCCTGGATCCCCCTGTGCTGGACGCCTAGACCTACCCTTGACACACCACTGACAGTCACGAGGACGAGTAATAATGAATTCTGTATTTTCTGCAGAAGAGACTATTTCTTTCCTAAGGAAATAAACTCATAAGAACCCAACGCAAAATGAAAAATCGAGCAGTACTATTTCACAAGTTATTTCCTGTCTTTGAGATGCACAGAGTTAATCCCAGATCCTAAACTTGACCTCCTGCACAAAGACTTGTTGCTTCCCTGAATTTACTAAGCCGACTGACCTGACTCCAGAACAAGATTTGAGGTGTCCATAAATTTATAATAAAATACTAAATCAGTCTCGGAATCATCCAAAGCGACAAATGAGCAACTTTAGAATTGCATCTCCCCTGCTGCAAGTGATTAATAACAATCAAGGAGCGTCAGCTTGTCTTGCTCCCATCAGCATCTGCAATAACGAAGCTTCTCTCACCTTTGTGTTTTGCTACGAGAGGACTACGAAAATTCACATATTACGTCAAAATTCTATAAAATAACGATTTTATCACATTAATCACCACGTTATTTACAACTAATTAAGTTCTTGTCATCTGTTCCGTTCATCTGTTTGTTTGCGACGGTTACTCTCGTGGCTCACTACAGTTAATTTTTGTCACGTCACATTGCTCTAGCGAAATTCATTTCTATTAATTGTGCCTTCAAAATGTTTGTTTGGGGACTACATGAGACATCTGATAGAGCGCGAAGGAGAAGGGTAAATGTTGTACTATGTAGGAAGTCATAAAAATAATGGGCTGAAATAAAGCTTTAGTCTTTCTACATCTAAATCTATACTCGGAGAACCACTGTGATATTCAAGTCAGAAGGTACATCTTATTGTAGTAGTTATTACGGCGTTTTGCTGTTCCATTCACACATGGAGAGGGGGAAGACAGATCGTCAGAACGCCTGTGTACCTTCTGTAATTAATCTAATCTTGCTCTCATGATCACAATGGGATCGATATGTAGGGGGTTGTGGTATGTTCCCAGTGTCCTCATTTAAAGCCTATTCTTGAAAAATGGTTAGATGACTTTCTGGGGAGACTTTCCATCTGCACTGAAGCGCCAAAGAAACTGGTATAGGCATGCGTATTCAAATACAGATATATGTAAACAGGCAGAAAACGGCGCTGCGGTCGGCAGTGCCTGTACAGGGTGAGTCACCTAACATTACCGCTGGATATATTTCGTAAACCACATCAAATACTGACGAATCGATTCCACAGACCGAACATGAGGAGAGGGGCTAGTGTAATTGGTTAATACAAACCATACAAAACTGCACGGAAGTATGTTTTCTAACACAAACCTACGTTTATTTGCTGCACACAATTGCAATCTCTGGCGTAATGAATGTCGTACACCCCGCAGTACATCTGGTGTAATGTTGCCGCAGGCTGCCACAATACTTTGTTTCATATCCTCTGGGGTTGTAGGCACATCACGGTACACACGGTACATGATGGCCACCACATTGAACATCTATTGGCCTGACATGTGGGGGCACACTCTATTCCACTCCGTAGTTGAAAACGGAAACCACGTGTGTACGTGTACCTCACCCCTCATGGTAATGTACATGTGCGTCAGTGAAAAAGACCAATAAAAAGGTGTTAGCATGTGGACGTAATGTGCTGTTCCAGTCTCTTCTGTACCTAAGGTCCATCACCGTTTCCTTTGGATCCCTACGTATTCGGTGCTCTCCGATACACACGATCGAACAGCGGAGGAGTGGTACTCAAGCGTCAACTTTAGGTTACAATATCACCGGATGTAATTAACATTTTACAATGCAACAAACGGCACTGGTTACATGTTTGTTTATATGTTCAGATGTGCTAACAAAACTAACGTGGTTCCATTTAATAAAACGTAGGTTTGTGTTAAAAAACATACTTCAGTGCATTTTTTTATGGTTTGTATTAACCATTTACACTAGCCCCTCTCCTCACGTTCGGTCTGTGGAATCGATTCGTCAGTATTTGATGGGGTTTACGAAATATATCCAGCGGTAACGTTAAGTGACTCACCCTGTATAAGACAACAAGTGTCCCATGCAGCTGTTAGATCGGTTACTGCTGCTACAACGGCAGGTTATCGAGATTTAAGTGAGTTTGAACGTGGTGTTATAGTTGGTGCACGAGCGATGGGACACAGCATCTCCGAGGTAGCGATGAAGTGGGGATTTTCCCCAACGACCGTTTCACGAGTGTACCGTGAACATCAGGAATCCGGTAAAACATCAAATCTCCGACATCGCTGCTGCCCGAAAAAAGACCCTGCAAGAACGCGGCCAGTGACGACTGAAGAGAATCGTTCAACTTGACGGAAGTGCAACCCTTCCGCAAGTTGCTGCAGATTTCAGTGTTGGGCCAGCAACATTCAACGAACCATTCAACGAAACATAATCCATACGGGCTTTCGGAGCGGAAGGCCCACTCGTGTACCCTTCATGACTGCATGGCACAGTACGTTACGCCTGACCTTGGCCCGTCGACTCAGACATTTGGCTGTTGATGACTGGTCGGACGATTCTCTTGTACAGATATGGAGACAACCTCATTAATCCATAGATCCTGCATGTCAGCAGGGGACTGTTCAAGCTGGTAGAGGAACTGTAATGTTGTGGGTTGCGTGCTGTTGGTGTGATATGGGACACTTGATACGTCTAGACACGACTCTGACAGGTGACACGTACGTAACCATACTGTCTGAGATCCTGCATTCATTCATGTCCATTGTGCGTTACAACGGACGCCCGACACGTCTAGAATTGCTGCAGAGTGGCAGCAGAAACACACCTCTGAGTTTAAACACTTCCGCTGGCCACCAAACTCCCCAGACATGAACATTAATGAGCATATCTGGGATGCCTTGCAACGTACTGTTCGGAAGAGATCTCCACCCCCTCGTACTCTTACGGATTTATGGATGGCCCTGCAGGATTCATAGTGTCAATTCCCTCGAGCACTATTACAAACAGTGGAATCCATGCCACTTTGTGTTGCGGCACAACTGCGTGCTCGCAGGGGCCCTGCACGATATTAGGCAGGTTTACCAGTTTCTTTCGCTCCTCAAGAGCCTGCTGTTTAGTTCTTTCAACACTTCTGTGACACCCTCCTGTGGGTAAAACAAATCTATGACCATACATGATACCCTTCTCTGAAGAAGATCCACTTTTAGTCCTCTTTTTACAGGTTCCATACTTGAGTGTTATTCCAGGATGGACCACAGTAGTGATTTGTATACAGATAGCATATCCCAGTATTATACCAATAAACCGAAGCCTTCTACCTGCTTTATCCACCACTGAGCCTTGTGACCGCTCAGTGTCATTCAATACGATCCCGACGACACCCCTCGATCGACGTTAGCACTCGTGGTGTCACTCGCCTTCATACATGGCAGTGGACGTTTGAAAATTCGTCAAGCTATCTCAATGGTCGTCAATTGATTTAAATGTTATTCCCGGATGACTCTTAATTCAATTACTGCCACGGAGGTGAGGAGAAAGAACACATCCTGGTGATACCAGCATTAAGCGTATTTAGATGTTCGATTAATCTGAGTGCAATGTTCCAACGATTCTATTCGAACTCTATGCTGATGTACCGACAAGGACCATTTTCGCAGATAAACATGCAAGTACGTAATGGATGTTCAGTTTCTCAATATAGTTCGTCGCACTCACACATTATACATCCGCTGTAAGAACAATTTCATGCATTTACATTTTTGGTGTCCAACAATATTGGTTGGCTAAATATTATGACGATACGCTGTATACAACTTCCACAGTTATTGTTTATCACGTAGTCAAGACTACGTAATGAACCCGAAACCGTGGATAAAATTGAAATGTATTTTGTTTATTAATACATTTCTTCTCACTAACTAAATATGAAATATGAATCAGGATTGGGGGTGATGATCCTATCCTTCTCTTCAGTATTAAAATGGTCGATATCGTGTTCCGAATAACGCGTGTCATATAATGTCCAAATATCGACACGACCCAGGCTATCAATCCGGCACTTAAATGTCTATTCTTTGCTCTCGAAATGTTCGATGTGATTGTCTTTCACAGGCAGGGTTCAATTTAACGGTGTATGCACTGTTTTTAGTATTTTAGGTCCCGTTAATATCTGGTAGTTAATAAGCGAACTATTTTCATGCTAGCGCGTCGTTTATATCAATTACCCCCGCACACGCGTTTCACAATTTTATAAAATGCAGAATTACGTAAACTATAGCTTTCCGTTGCGCACAACTTTCGTGGGTTCCACAACCATAATAGTTTCCCAAGAGAATTTTTCCCAGCTAACACAAAGTTCGAGTTATGTTATCGGAATCATTTTCACTTCGCCCGACAATAAACGTCTCGTATCACTTCGTCACACGTAATGTATTTTAAATGTGCTTGAAGAGTCTTTAAATAATCTCCTTAACGAATTTCGCAGTCGCGTACCACTTTTTCATCGACTAGCCCGATCGCGACAACTGAAGGTAGAGAGTTCAATAATGTGTTACATGTTCTTTTATATGTATTAAAAAGCAAACGCGCCCCTATATCTTTCGGTCCCGCTTGGTCTTTGCTACTTTGCTTTTTGTTACTTTTCATTATATTGCTTCTTAGTAATACTGTGCAGTTATTAAAGTTTCGTATTACTTTCCCCTTTTTAATTCTTCCAAAATAAAGTCTATTTATCCCCGATTTTAATTAATGTGATGCTAATTTTCGCGCCTGCCCACAAAGTACCGTTATAGCCTATATCATAGTTCCATTTCACGTGGGGCGGTTCGAAGTTTCTTGTAACATTCTGGGGCGGTTCGAAGTTTCTTGTAACATTCCGGAGTCGTAGCAGCATACGTTGACACATGGAGGGCGGCGTGCGCTCGCTGCTCGGGAGACAGAGCGCTATGCTGGCGTCTCCGCTATCCGAGGCGAGCTGAGACGGCTGGATGCGGCTCCTCTACAGTCACGAGCGGACACCAGGTCTTCTCCAATGCGGAAGATCGCGTCGTTCGAGTAACATGGCTATGACGGTGCCCGAAGTAGAAGCCTGGACAGACGGTGAGGAAAGCGGCGGGTGGATGGCGCTGTGTTGCTTGCTCTCTCCTTCGCGGAACGGTGGCGGCGGAGTTCACAGCGAGGATTCCCGGCTGCCACACAGCAGGCGTCAGGTGAGGCCCTGCTGTGCCCTAATTTGACATAATCGGCAGGGCAAGCGCTTAAATGCTGGATCCCGGCTCTGAATTCGCGGAAGGGCTGCGTTTGTGGGCCACGGCAAGCAGTATGGAACAGATCAAAGACCGTGGTGTGGCCTAATCGTAGACGCTGCGAAAGTCAGGAAAAAAAAAAAAAAAAAAAAGCATCAAATTGCTCCAAGCACTATGGGACTTACATCTGAGGTCATCAGTTCCCTAGACTTAGAACTACTTCAACCTAACATTTTTGCCATTCTCTGTCAATGTATGACATTATTTCCTGATTTTATGTGGTTCTTATGTTCCGTATCTCCAGCGCCTCTGTCGGCAAAGATCTATATGCATTTCTGCGGCGCAGGAGTACACTTCTCTGTGTTCACCGTAGAGCCTGTGCTGTCCTTACCTTTCCGGCTCTATAACCTGTAGCCGACAATAGCGATAAAGATTGCCTTCTGATACAATCTTCCTTCAGATACAATCTTATTGCACTTAATGTCGACTGAAACCGTCTTTGGCCAGTTGTTACTATTTTGTTCCCGATTTTAATTCCCTTTTGGCAGTCAATTTGTCATGGATGTTTTCTATTTCGTCGACGTTTGTACCAAGGCACCTATATACCGGGTGATCAAAAAGTCAGTATAAATTTGAAAACTGAATAAATCACGGAATAATGTACATACAGAGGTGTAAATTGACACACATGCTTGGAACGACATGGGGTTTTATCAGAACCAAAAAAATACAAAAGTTCAAAAATTGTCCGACAGATTGCGTTTCATCTGATCAGAATAGCAATAATTAGCATAACAAAGTAAGACAAAGCAAAGATGATGTTCTTTACAGGAAATGCTCAATATGTCCACCATCATATCTCAACAATAGCTGTAGTCGAGGAATAATGTTGTGAACAGCACTGTAAAGCATGATGTCTGGAGTTATGGTGAGGCACTGGCGTCAGATGTTGTCTTTCAGCATGCCTAGGGATGTCGGTCGATCACGATACACTTGCGACTTCAAGTCACCCCAAAACCAATAATCGCATGGACTGAGGTCTGGGGACCTGGGAGGCCCAGCATGACGAAAGTGGCGGCTGAGCACACGATCATCACTAAACGACGCGCGCAAGAGATCTTTCATGCGTCTAGCAATATGGGGTGGAGCGCCATCCAGCATAAACATCGTACGTTCCAGCAGGTGTTTATCAGCCAGGTTGGGGATGATGCGATTCTGTAACATATAGACGTACCGCTCAACCGTCACGGTAGCAGTCACTGACGTTTTGCTGTCCAGCGCCATCTGTCGGGCATTTTGTGAACTTTTTTTTTTTTTTTTTGTCTAATAAAACCCCATGTCATTCCAAGCATGTGTGTCAATTTTTGCCTCTCTATCTACATTATTCCGTGGTTTATTAATGTTTCAAATTTATACTGACTTTTTGATCACCTGGTATATCATTTCTTTTCAAAGGTTGGCTGATTTTGGAGTTTCTCGTTCTTGATAACGTTCCTTTTAGTAATATGTAAACTGTAGTGCGTGCTGCTTCAGTGAGTGTTTTTTCTACGTACCACTTAGTCTTTCAAGACCTAACCTATAACTTTTCTCTATTTTACCCCTTAAGTTGGCATATACTATAATTAGCAGAATGTCTGTGTAGACGATGTCGCCTCTAGTATTTGCTATACTCTGAAACTGGTTCAGTAACGGCTCTAAGCCAACATTCCAGAACCCTGTGGTCAGCCTACGGTGACCTTTTTTTCACAATTTCCTTTCAGTGACATCTAACTGCACCTGCTTGTCTGTGCAGTAGTCTCGTACGCCGTCGTGCAGACACGTTGAACAGTCGATCTATTTCACTCTGTTGTTCAGGGCCAACCTCCATAAATCATCAAACGCCCCAGGTATATCAATCATTACACATACGACATACCTGTCGTCTGAGGGGTTCACAATAGCCATTGCGTGATGTATAGCTTCCTCCGTGGATTTCCCTTTCCTAGAACGGTACTGCAGGGGCTCATGCCTACTACCACCGTGGTCCCTCAGGTGGTGGAACAGTAGCGTTTCCTGCAGTTTGGCAAGAGTTTCTACTCTCATGCTCATAAATTAAGAATAATTGCAGAATGTGGTACCACACAAAGTGGCGCTACACAAAACTGGCACTAATAGCATAGGCACATAGGGAACACACACGACACACATATTTAAGTCCACAGTATTGGTGATAAGCTGAGAAAACCGTCCCGAAACACATGTGCTACAAAACGCCATTGTTTCCTGCGCATGTACCCCGACATAAGTATGGGATATGATCACCATGCACACGTACACAGGCCGCACAACGGGTTGACATAATCTGGATCAGGTGGTCGAGGAGCTGCTGCTCTAGTAACTCAGGGCGAAGCCGCTGACGGTACACTTTGTCTGCCCCTGTCGTGTAGGCCGGCAACACAGCTCTGAGTAGGTACTGCAGCGATGTCTTCCAACGTGTCGTCATCTTGCAATCAGGGTTGATAATTCAGTGCCTGATAAAACCTTGTTTGTTGCAAGTATGTATGGAAATCCTCAAATATCTGTTACCATTTTATCCTTAATGTAACCCTCCCATTTTTCTACTCTTGTTTGGTGTGCTAGTTTTTATGTATTGTTGTTTGATTCCTAGACAGTAAAGCAGCCTTTGTTGTCGTTATGGTTCCCCTGAGGGCCTGTGGTAGCATCATCTCGTCTGCTTGCTCCGCCCCTGAAGGCCAGGTTCTCATTCAAATGAGCAAAAAATAAGCAAAGCTTGGAAATCTTCTGGAGACAACGAAAAATACAAAGGATCTGTTTGGGGATTATGACTGATCATAGTTTGAACTTTATTTCGGATTTTCAGCTCAGAAAACTGACGCCCGTAATTATGATTTGATCAAGGGCCTGCGTTTTAAATACGCAGACTGTTTGCAGTATAGCCTCTCAAGAATTCTCTGAAAGCAAAATCGGATAGCATCAGTCGATACTATGTTAAGTTTATGGGAGCTTGTCCCTACCGACAGTGAAATAACCTTAAATTTAGCTGTATGTTGCTAACTCAAACTTTGAGTGAGACTTTTCTTTTGTTTTTTCTTTCACTCTTTATGGCTTTACAAAAAATATTTAATGTTAACAAAATTCATATATTATAGGTGTAAGATTTTTTCCAAGATTTTACGCAGTAGGATCAAAGAACAAGTGGATAAGGAAATGGGGGAATACCAAGGAGGCTTCAGACCTTGGAGAAGCTGGACCGAGTAAATAACTGCTCTGAAATTAATCATGGCTTATTACCGCAAACGAAACAAGCCTCTCTCAGTGACATTTATAGAGCTTAAGAAACCATATCATTCCGTGCAGAGACGCTCACTGATAAAAAATTTGAGAGATTTTGAACTCCACCAAAAATTAATTACACTCGTAGACCTCAATAAATACAAATTCGAAAATTAAGTTCCGACAGGAACTGTCTAAATAATTCTTGGTAAAAACTGGTTTAAGGCAGGGAGACGGATAGGAATAGCCCAGAGTGTTGGCCTTTAAATGTCTTGAGAAAAAAGAGAAATAATGCTAACGGAAACGCCATAGGCAAACAAAATTAGAATTGGAGAAAATCACATAAAATTCCTGAAAAGTTTAAATACTTGGGAGAAATAATAACAGACAACCTGAATGAGAAATCATCGTGCAGAGTAGAATGAATAAACTGATTAAAACAAGTCATATTACCAAGAACACATACAAAAAAAGAAGCCTCTTAGTAGCCACAAACCAGAAATACTAAAAAGAGTCACACAGCCGCAAATAACATATGCTTGCGAAATAAAGTTATGACCGTGAAGACCCTGAGTGATATCCACACCGTGTGGAATGTCCAGATCTCGCGCAATGAACGCACTTCAACTTCTGGTACCATCATCCTAGAAATACTTAAATATAAAATAGAGTGCTTTGCACTGACATACCGTTACAACATGTTTCCGGGGATTATGGCATTTGATATCACAATATTGTTGATATTAATGTGATGAAAGTCATGGGTATGGCAAATTGTATGATACCTGTAGAATTTTCGCAAACATCACACCATACAGATAATACTGGACTAAATGTCGTAAACTGCAATTTCTATGACAACAGTAAAATACTCCGTCTCACTGAACCGATAATTTTAGTCAATTGCATTCTTTCGATTTCTCAATTACTACAGCTACTTGGTCGTTTAATACGCCCAGCGCCCTGACAACTCATTACTCATGCCCTGTATGGCTATAAATTAGCTGTCAACCCTGGAAACCTACAATTAAGTTACATTTAGCACGTTTTAATTACGTCGTCGGCCATGTCAGTTCTCATTATACGTGCGGAGGATTATATTACAGTTTTCACATCGAACGCAGCCGTGACCTTGCGTGTAAACGCCCTGTGTTTAATGACTCCAAGTGTAATGAAAGAACATGACAATAAAAGAGCACTTAGATTCATCATTTGACTGTCATTAACGGGTCAAAGAGTTTTTTTATGAGTATATTTTGTATTCTGCAGGACACAATATGGTAGAGTTGAATTGTAAGACCATCTTTTTGTGTAAATTCTAGTAATCTAAAGTAATAGAGCCGGCTTAACCGTAGCACAACGTGTAGTACATTGTAACGAGCTGTCACATTTGCGTACTCTCGTATAACGTAATAATTTCAGGAAAAATAGCTATTTAGTCACTGTGTACTCTCAATTATTACAGCCTATTCTGCATGTTGTGTTTGTGAACTTAACATTTATTAGAATGCCACAAAGGAAAAGAAAAAAATACACAGGATTCCTCTTAGATGTTCCCTATTTCTCCACAGAGAAGATGGTCCCTCCAAGGTTAAAGACAGGAAACTGTCATTGCTCTAGCACTACTGAATGGTTGCCTTGGGAATGACGCAAAAATGAGCACATATTCTTATTTAGATAATACCATATTTGTCGCAGAGTGTTAAAAACAACCAATTCAATTGAACTTTTCCATCCAACTGATGGATCACTATAAACAGTGCCTGATAAGATTGGACACTAAGGACACTGCAGCATAGCTGGGTGGTAAAAGCAAATTCGATATGCCTTCAAAGAGGTCAAGCGTCATCACGTTATTGTGCTTTTGCGATATCAATTACGGATACATTATTACACTGACAAACTTCGGCTTTCCTCCACTTTGCTATTACCTCTTAGACGATAACGTCGATACTAAAGGACGTTTCTCCTAATTGGTTCAAGGCAGACGTACATATTGATGTGGAAAGCGAGGAATGCATAGGCAGTTTTCTCACGCATGAATTGTTGTCAAAAGTATAGCTGACTTGAAAGGCTTTATTAAATTTTTGTCCGCATGCCCAGAATCAACGAATAAACTAAATTGTTCCAGAATGACATACTACTGCCTCTTAAGTATGATAATTATCGAGCCAACATGGTTGAGAGTGACATGCGATACAGAAATGTTGTACATTATTGAATGCTTTGGAACAGGGACATCAGTTAAATATATGGACTACCCGATGTCAAACAACAAGTGAAATTTAGTATGTGATAAAGATTAATTTTTGAACTGAACTGATGTCTGATGAACGCATTAGTATATCGAAATTAGGTTTTTGAAAGAGGATACTACAAAAATGGGGCCATGTTGTAACACAACTAAATTCATTAATCTCAATGTGTTGATCCTGAAGCAGAAATATTATTAAACAAATTTTAATGCTTCATGAAACGCTCACGGAAGCGGTGGAAAAAAATCTGCAAGCTAGGCTATGGTGGCGGCAGTTCTCTGTCTGCCAAACGGATAAAGAGTCGTAACCACCACACCCAGGAAGTGCACGTTTATCAATAGCGCAAGGAAATTTGACCTGTTAAATAGTGGCCCCTGCGTGCATCACCTAATGAGTTGACTTACTTGGCATAAAATTAATTTAATTTTTCAAACCCACAACGAAATGAATGACATCATAGAGAATAAGAATGGGTGTCATTGGAAAATTTATAACAAGGACCTACATTATGACAAAGAGATTTACTAACAAATATCAAGGACAAATGAGAACAAACACATAAACCGAAACTTCAGCTGTACAACATTTCATTAACATGACCTCAGGTTGGTTGGCAATAGACTTCGGAAACCTAACTGGAATTTACGGGTAGATGAGACTGGCTACTGTGAGTGGAGGAATGCCAATCTAGGCAAGCTCACTCTGATGTATCGTTCCACTGATTGGTCTCTTACATCAAAATACACTCCTGGAAATTGAAATAAGAACACCGTGAATTCATTGTCCCAGGAAGGGGAAACTTTATTGACACATTCCTGGGGTCAGATACATCACATGATCACACTGACAGAACCACAGGCACATAGACACAGGCAACAGAGCATGCACAATGTCGGCACTAGTACAGTGTATATCCACCTTTCGCAGCAATGCAGGCTGCTATTCTCCCATGGAGACGATCGTAGAGATGCTGGATGTAGTCCTGTGGAACGGCTTGCCATGCCATTTCCACCTGGCGCCTCAGTTGGACCAGCGTTCGTGCTGGACGTGCAGACCGCGTGAGACGACGCTTCATCCAGTCCCAAACATGCTCAATGGGGACAGATCCGGAGATCTTGCTGGCCAGGGTAGTTGACTTACACCTTCTAGAGCACGTTGGGTGGCACGGGATACATGCGGACGTGCATTGTCCTGTTGGAACAGCAAGTTCCCTTGCCGGTCTAGGAATGGTAGAACGATGGGTTCGATGACGGTTTGGATGTACCGTGCACTATTCAGTGTCCCCTCGACGATCACCAGTGGTGTACGGCCAGTGTAGGAGATCGCTCCCCACAGCATGATGCCGGGTGTTGGCCCTGTGTGCCTCGGTCGTATACAGTCCTGATTGTGGCGCTCACCTGCACGGCGCCAAACACGCATACGACCATCATTGGCACCAAGGCAGAAGCGACTCTCATCGCTGAAGACGACACGTCTCCATTCGTCCCTCCATTCACGCCTGTCGCGACACCACTGGAGGCGGGCTGCACGATGTTGGGGCGTGAGCGGAAGACGGCCTAACGGTGTGCGGGACCGTAGCCCAGCTTCATGGAGACGGTTGCGAATGGTCCTCGCCGATACCCCAGGAGCAACAGTGTCCCTAATTTGCTGGGAAGTGGCGGTGCGGTCCCCTACAGCACTGCGTAGGATCCTACGGTCTTGGCGTGCATCCGTGCGTCGCTGCGGTCCGGTCCCAGGTCGACGGGCACGTGCACCTTCCGCCGACCACTGGCGACAACATCGATGTACTGTGGAGACCTCACGCCCCACGTGTTGAGCAATTCGGCGGTACGTCCACCCGGCCTCCCGCATGCCCACTATACGCCCTCGCTCAAAGTCCGTCAACTGCACATACGGTTCACGTCCACGCTGTCGCGGCATGCTAGCAGTGTTAAAGACTGCGATGGAGCTCCGTATGCCACTGCAAACTGGCTGACACTGACGGCGGCGGTGCACAAATGCTGCGCAACTAGCGCCATTCGACGGCCAACACCGCGGTTCCTGGTGTGTCCGCTGTGCCGTGCGTGTGATCATTGCTTGTACAGCCCTCTCGCTGTGTCCGGAGCAAGTATGATGGGTCTGACACACCGGTGTCAATGTGTTCTTTTTTCCATTTCCAGGAGTGTATAATTAAGCATGCAGTGAACAATGGGAGTGACTACTGCGACTACAAGACTGCTATAAGAAAGATGGTTGTGAAACGATTGATAAACTTCTAAATTTTCCGAAGCTGCGTAATATTACTGATATAGCCGGTGAAAGACGAAAAGCCGTCATCTCCGTGTGGATGCTGCCGAAGCTGCAAGGTTCAGTGGGGCGTCATACTGTGAGAGATGACCCCATGTCCGCAGGTGATTGTTTCACATCCGCAAAAATGTTAAAGTTTCGCCTGGGTGTCTGCACGAATTTACAACTAAATGCTCTCTCCATAGAAACGGAAGAGCTCTAGCGTCTGTACTCCACGACGGTCGACAGGCTCAAAACCATCCAAAAAACCGCCATTCTCCCCAATGTTATTGAATAAGCCTATCACGGCCCGGCAATGGTTACCGTGCCAATCATGTTTTGTAACAAGGGGACCCGATCTTCCTCAACCAATCACTGCAGTGCAGTACACATTCTGTTCTCCGAAAAAACAGCACACAATGCCTGGAGGTCCTGCAGCCAAACCCTCAGTGCATTTCACAAGATGGGGGAAGCTTCCTAGTGAAAACAAGCTCCGTCTCGTCCATAAAACGAGTTAGAGGGCGCCGTTTTGGTGAAGCGTGGCGGCATCTAAGAAATGCGACATCTGGAGAAATTCGTCGTCCAGTCTCGCAAGGTATGCAGTTCTTGTAATAAACACATTAGGCGGGCACCAGCCCGACGCCGCTTTACCTGGATCCGCACACAGGATAAGGGGACCAAACTCTCACACCATGTCAACACGCTAATGAAGCGATGAGGCCGGCACCAGAATGCCCAGCGCTGCCAGTTTCTAAAGAAGTGTCATTTCGCATTCAGCCACGGTGTTCCCACCCTCTTGCTTCGGCCGCTAGCGGAACAAGGCCGACCGCGAGAATGGCGGCCCATAAACCACTGCCCTGCAAGGCTCACGGGCAGTTTCGGTGACTACAAAGGAAAGCTAGCAACGAGAAGGTTCCGAGAACTCGCCTGCTGCTTGGGAAAAGTTCTAAAGCTGCCCCTAATGCAATGGTCACCTCCAGCGACTAAAATATTTCTTTATAGCCGAGTTTAATTCTGCTACTGCTACTCAGGCCATGCAAGTACTGTGAGATCAATCAGTGGTTTATCCTAGCCCTTATAGCTCGTCAGATTAGTATCAGCCAGGGAAAATCTCGATACACTAAAGGCGAATGACACTGTATGATAATCACCGAAACAAAATGAAAGGGGAAGTGCCTGATGGGTATTAGTACAGCAGTGGCCTGCCCAGAAGCCACCGCCATCTTTCAAATTAACATAAAACTTTTGAATACTCGCACCAGTTGATGAAGTGCCTTCCGAGCTACTAAATTATGAGAGTTTAAGAACTTGTGTCAGAGTTCGATTGCCTCTCCTCCAGAGAGACTGCTGCCTGGATCTTCAGGCCGCTGAAACAGAAACGCACTAAATAGCATAAAACCTTGCTTAGTGTTCTATGTTCTTGCAAAGACTCTTTTAGAAGGTACGTACATACGATATGTCAATAGTTGCAAGGCGGTTTCAGTGCCCTCTACATCTTTTGGGACTCATCACAGACGTTCACGACAGTGCATTTGCTCATGTTACTTTCCAAAGCAACAGCTTCCACAAATATATGATTGAAAATTAGCTCGAAGAATGCTGCCTGCCCTCACCGCCATTCTTTGTCCTGTACTTGGCGGCACATGCACACGTGGCATCATCTACTAACGACGTCGTCAAACTAGCTTCTAGTTTGAAAGTCTCTTCAGGTTTACTGCCGGATCCTAAAATCAACTTGACTCGTAATGACAGTATTCATCATCTGCTCTCAGCCCATATGTTGGCAAGTGTGAACACCATATCTCCAAGTCGGTGGATTTTATTCGACGATTGAAATCTTTGAAGTTGAGTCCTTCAGATCTATTAGTGAGTTTTGATGTGGTATCTCTTTTTACACGCGCTCCCCTGGATGAGCCCCTTAGTTTGATTAGTGAAAAACTGGATGAAGAGCTGGTGAAGCTTTGTAGTCATGTGCTGACATCCACGTATTTCTTATTTAACGGCAATATTTTTGGACAGAATGACGGAGTGGCTATGGGTAGTCCTTCATCACCCATATTGGCCAATTTATCTACGGAGAACTAAGAGATATGGCACTGAGGACATCAGATTTGCAACCAAAGTGCTTCTGGAGATATGGACGTTATGCTCTTAATAGGTTTTTGGACCACTTCAACTGTCCTCATCCCCTCATCAAATCTACCATGGAGGTTCAAAGTGATGGGATGCTTCCATTTTTAGACGTTATGGTTTATAAAAAACCAGATGGTACTTTGGGGCACAGTTTCACCGAAAGCCGACGAACACAGATCGGTATCTGCATTCTAAGAGTTGTCATCCACCACACCAACGCAGTGGCGTCCTTAGGACTTCGGTACGTAGAGCATATGCCATTTCTGACGCGGACAGCTTAACCCAAGAGCTTGCGCCTTTGATGGCTGTTTTTAAGGAAAATGGATACTCCGAGATTCGTCGGGCTATGGAGTTTGGACCATCTCTAGGGGTGCATAAAGAGGAACATAGATCGGTGGCCTCACTTCCTTATGCTGAAGGCATATCGTTTAAGATTGGACGTATCTTGAGGAACTTTAAGAGTGTGCTCCATCCACCTTCTAGGACTAGGGCACTACTCGGCTCTGTGAAAGATGATTTGTGGCTTAGGAAACCCGGTGTATGCAAAATTCCGTGTCAGTGTGGGAAGGCTTACATTGGCCGTTCGATTCGCACAGTTCATGACAGGTGTGGGGAACATCGCCGTCATACGAGGCTACAACAGCCTGAAAGATCGGCAGAAGCAGAACACTGCGTAAATGAGGGACAGGGTATGAAATTTGATGAAACTGTGGTAGTTGCCAACATTTCCGGTTTTTGGAACAGTGTCTATAAAGAGGCGATCGAAATTAGGTTGGCGGATAATTTAATCAACAGAGACAATGGGTTTCCTCTTAGCAGGACGTGGAATCCTGTACTATCTCACATCAAAATCGAACGCTCTTCGGTGCGGCCCTGAGTGCGATATATCGTTGCTGCCAATGTTCTACTAAGGGCGGCGCCACCTCCCTGTCTTGGAGGGCAGCAACCGTGATGGGCAGCGCATGCGCCGTGTACTGAGCGGTGGCTTATATAGGACGTCGATCTGCAGCCTGGCGTCAGTTTTCAGCATTCCTCATCAGCAGAAGCAGCATTCTCCGTGAAGATGGCGACCAGTTGTATCGCCGAAATATCGAGTCAAGTTGATTTTAGGTTCCGGCAGCAAACCCGAAGATATTTTCAAGACTTATTACGCCGGGAAAGCCGGTTGATGGAGGGACAGCCTTCCCTCGAGAAGAGTGATCCAACAAGCAGGCGACGATCCCTCTTCATCTCACACACCTTAGGGTTGACTTCAAGAGCACCCATCTCGAAAGTAGCCTCTGGAAACTTCTGAAAAATATATAAAAAATTCAGTTCGTGGTGTCCACGTAGTTGTGTATTGTGACTAAGTTCCAGCCAGGTGTACGGAACCAGGCAGTAAGATACATCGACTTGCGGAAGTGACAAGGATTGAAAGGAGCTATGGTATTTCGACGTGGTTGGGAGTGACTGGGAGTGATTGAGGGTGGTCGGGCTGACATTTTTTCAGCTTTTAATGTTTTGAACTGAAATGTCAAAAAATCTTCAGATCTGAAGCCAAGTTGAAATACCCCATGTCCTTGGTGTGAGGTGGGCGCCAGATGTGGGAACCTGCCCATCTGATATGTGTGGCGCCGGTAAGAGCGACGGGGACTACTCCTCAACTGGTGGGTGTGTGGGATGATTGGTAAACGGAAGCGCTCTTACTCTGAAATACATCTGAGTAAACAACTTGATCTCACTTCAAACAGCAGCAACACTGACTAATGACACTTAAATTCACACCAAAATATTTAGTTGAGCATTGCCCGAAAATCAGAACGGCTGTCAATAAACAAACGTGATAGCGACATACATAGTGATTCAAAAACTATGATTCACAGTCAAGAAGTTACATAAGATTTTTCCGTGTTCCCAATTAGTGATAAATGTTACTAGACGTTAGCAGACAGAGTAGCGGCTTCTCTCTAAACTAAACCCACAGCTACTCAAGATAGAATCCACACTTGCTAACAGAGCTTCACGTCAATTAAACCAATGTCAGTAGGCACTTGCCGTAAGATATGACTGAAGTAATCGGCACTAGCCACAGGTTAAAGTAGGTTTTCAATGTAGAGTAGGGACTCAACCCATTTATATCCAAACGGGCACTATTAACTTCCTTCCCCCTGAAACTGATGAAGTTACTTTAATATGACTGAATAATATGTAGTTACTTGCATGTAAATCTTTGGGCTAGATAAGGCGCTTCCCCAATACTTTTACACAGTTATCTCCAACTCTTCTAGGTCTAGAATTAATTACTCCACTTGGAATAAAATCTCTGTGGCCCAGCAGATCGTCGACTCTGAAAATTCTTAAAATAATCAGTGGTAAAATCGTGCGCCGTGGAGAAACCGTCTTGGGTTCTGTGACGTACTCATTCTGCAACATGGGAATTAGTGTACAAGTTGCTTGTCAATTTCGATAATTTCCAGAATTTAATCTCTTAAAATAGAGCATTAACGACCGTGGTGCAGGCTCTACTGATTTCCCAGGATAGAAAGCTACGCCACACTAAATATTGTTCCGAGCCACAGACAAGAGAGATGT
This sequence comes from Schistocerca americana, assembly GCF_021461395.2. Classification (NCBI taxonomy): domain Eukaryota; kingdom Metazoa; phylum Arthropoda; class Insecta; order Orthoptera; family Acrididae; genus Schistocerca; species Schistocerca americana. The sequence goes on along the minus strand of NC_060121.1, from coordinate 721,017,564 downwards.
TAAAATAAGCAAAGATGGAAAGTACGATTTTCCTAGTTACGTTTCAGTACACATCGTTCCCTTGAAACGTTGTCATAATTCATCAAACTACATTCGATATTCAAACTGGTAGCTTACAACAGTGCCGCTAATTACAATTCCACTGTGACCCTATTGACCGCAACTCTAAATCAGAAGTAGTCAGTCCATTGTACACGCAATGTTCCACATTATAACCATATCACTGCCTCTCCAGTCGTAAGGCGTCTATGAGTCATATTAATTACTTGCTGGGTTACGCAATGTAATATGTGCAACTTTATATACCATGGCAGTAATGTAGCAAAACTACCGCTGGACGCGCTTAAACTTGATCAGGATTAACAATAAATACCAGCGCACAGCAGTGTGTTATAGGAGCAACCAGCAGGAAGACTTACTTGTCACTAATGACGCACGGCACATCTCGCTGTGGCGCATGGCAAATGAGACCTCAAGACAGCCAGTGCGGAATGTAGAAGATGACAACGAACGTGCGCCTGGCCCTAACGCGTCTCAGGGACACCACCCTGCAACGAATCTGTCATATACGACATACGTCATCAAAGAGCAATACTGGTACATATTAAAATTAGACCACCAAAATGACAACGACTAACAGACATCAAATTCGCGAAACGTGTACTGCGTCCTGGTATAAGCAAATGATTATCAATTAGAGTTGAATATGCCTATGCCCATAAAATAAGAATCACGGATGTTCACATGACAACCAATAAGAACATCGTTCCTTAGAACCAACTGAAACACTTACATAAATCCGCGGACAAAAACACGACGAGAATACTCAAGGCAAACAGAGCAACACGAAGAAGCGACGCAACTAAATACGCCCACCTTCGTCCAACAACCGACGAGTCAACAACGCAGCTAATTAAATACTCTGTGTGCAGCTAATTAAATACTCTGTGGAACACGGCTGTCGCAAACCATTTGTCATCGAAGAACACCACACAGTGATCATCTAAGGCTCAATAGTCTTAATTTAATTGCCCAAGATTTCACTCGGAACTTCCTGGTCGTCCGTGTCAAATGACATGCAAGACTTGTTTCCCTGTCGGGTGGTACCACTCAGGTACGGAATCAGATCTAAGCAGCAGGCACAAGGACCTCAAAATAACAGCAAGTACAAACCACCAGACAGAAACTGTAAGCCACTAATCTTTTACGAAGCCGGACTAGCAAAACACACACGTCACATGTGCGCCTAATCACCGGTTACACGCCATAGCGGAACCACCCACAATCGAGTAAAAACCTATTCCCGAACACGTGATACGTGGCATACCAGGAATACATACGCCAAGCACACTCACCACATACCCGCGCTGACAAAAGCTTGTCTGTGACTGCCACAGGAAACAAACTAAGGTAGTGCTAATAGAAAATGTTCGAGCCTAGGCAGTAGTTTCACATTTCAATACAAGTCAGCAAGCAGTGTGAGAGACTATAAAAAGAATTAGAAACACTTCCACTTTCATGCGATTACTGCATAGGATTTGACACTGTGCACATTTCTTCGATAAATGACCTAACTCACTACTCTGATGCCGCAACCACAATTACGGAAATCGAATACAGGAGAAACATCGAATTGCGCAACTCGGATCTCAATGTACAGTTGATAGTATTAAGCACCTGAAATAAACTTCCGACGTCTAACCCTCCAGAATTCGCACGTATGGCACACTTACCTATCAATTCAGGAATGGCGTACGGAATTTCCAAGTGATGAGGACGATTTCACTAAAAGCGGTGTCAAACCCTATCGTGAAGGCTAACACCGACTGGTGAAAAACATGAGACAGACATAAAATTAAAAACTATTCGTACATGCGGTTCGCACACGAAACAACCAACACCTGCACGTAATCAGTAACCATGTGTCGTTGGCTGAAGCACTCCCAGTGGAGACAACTCATTTTACAACACGTGATGCTACCACAGTCGCGGGTTCGAATCCTGCCCCAGGCATGGGTGTGTGTGATGTCCTTAGGTTAGTTAGGTTTAAGTAGTTCTAAGTCTAGGGGCTGATGACCTGAGATGTTAATTCCCATTGTGCTTAGAGCCATTTGAACCATTTGAATAACATGTGATTCGTGACCGATTAGGAGCATGACCACACACTACAATCACCGCAGACCACGGAGATCCTGGTTTGCTGGTCCCTTTAAGCACTTCAGCTACACGGAATAATACTAAGCAATACGCAGTTCCACTGTACTGCTCATTACGGAAAGCCTTCCACGACAAGTTCTAGATATGTAGCGTCACGCCTCGGAGATACGAATGAGAAATAAACTTCCGAGGGCTAACCCTCCAAAATTTCCCACGTATGACAAACGTATCTATCACGTTAGGAATGGCCACAACCGCATAGGAATGGCCACAAACGCAGGACGCATTCCATACTGCTCAGCTTGTTCCGCCCTACTCCATGTCACTCTAGAGAAGACGTGATCTCTGGCCGCTGCACGTCTCAGGTAGCGAAAACAACCGCCAGAGTGAGTAACTTCGACAGCAGCGCTGTACACGGCAGGTGGCAGGATTTCAAAAAACACTGGAGGGCAGAACCACATAGATAGAAAGGAGCTGTCGCGTTCCCCCGACAGGGATTGTAGCTATTATTTACTGAGTAATTGCTTTCGAGAGCTCATATAGACAAAGCAGATTGCGACCTCGATGCTGTTTTAAGAAAAATTGCTGTTGCAGGAGGAAAGTACAAGCAGTGGAATCGGATGCATTAGAAGGCTCCACTTGTCACAGTAGCACACCAGGCAACATGAATCGCGCCAAAAACAACCAATGGACTGTAGCTGACTGGAGGTATGTAGTGTGGTCTGATACGTCACGATTGTGTCTCTTGTCAAATGGTGAAAGGTGTGGAAGACCCAGACAGGCATAGTCCAGGTCAGAGGTGGTATTTTGTTTTCGATTTGTTCCTTGGTTTGGGCCGTCTCATTTAGTCTACCGTGAACGTGAACCATGATGTTTATTTCAATTTTGTCGGAGAGAAACTGTTGTCAGTTTTACTAGATGATTATGATGATAATGCTATTGGCATTCCCGCCTTTCCAAGAGAGTAACAGGACTACACACATGTTTCTGGTCCAACGAGCACTCAAGCACGCTATCGCAGCCCCACTGGCCCGCTGAATCCGCCATAGATGGCAGGATTATATTGAACTGAGAGTGAAACAGTGTAGTGCAGGCTTTCGGTGGGAGTGGAGTTTGTCTGGGGACTGTGCAAGTGTGAAATACCAACCGAGTGTACTGTACGAACCATACAGTTGCCAGAGTGCATGCCTCAGATAAAACAAAAAGTGAGTTCGCACTCTATTTTCGAATATGGAATCAGAAAATATTAATCTAATGTGCTTATATCGTCCGATATAAATACTTCGCTCCACTTGGATTAACATTACAGAAGGGACACTCAGTATAAACAGCAATAACACACTCGACTACCATTAACAACTTTAGAACGCAGAGAGAGACAATACGAACAAGATACACAACCTACCGTGAAACCATGACAAAACGAACCTCAACTGTCAAGCCATATATCGAAAGTCAACTTGAACCACTAAAAAATTATCGCTAAGAAACAGTTCCTCGGACAATCCACTACTTAACAGTAACCATTCTTTAAATAGCCCCATAGTGTTTCATCAAAGTACATTACACTTATACAAGCCACTGCTCTTTCAATTACAGGCCCAGTAAGCGGCCTCGCTATCTCATCAGTTCAGAATCTTGGCGGTACACTACTGCAACCAGAGACTCGAGATGACAACAACAAAACGTTAGAAGTGATTCTTACGCTTTCCACTTATTGTAGGAGAGACTTCTAGGTCCTATCTGCTCAATCCTCAGGAGGTATGGAACTGAAAAGCGTCTGCAGCTCTAACCAAACAATACATCGCATTAACATTGGGCCACACCCAGTCCACAAATGCACTGCCCTGCTGCCACCGCGCCATCTGCTATACTCCAGGTGAAGCCCTTGAGCTTCCTCCAGGAACAGTTCGCGTCTGCCAGCAGATTCCAGTGGCACTCTCCCCCACTGTGGCTGCCTCACCTGGTGGCGACAATGGCCGCACATTCAATGTGTACCCACAATCATACCTATAGCAACTCCATAGGACTGTCACGCTGATACAGGTCAAGGTCAGTCGACACGCCATACCTGACTCCCTGCGCTGCACCGAACACTCGTCTGCCTGCCACCACAGCTCACTGGCACTGCTTCTCAGATGCTATTGATGTGGCTGTCTTCCAACGAGCAAACACAAAACTGCGACAACTCCATGGGTCAGCAACGTTATTGCAAAGTGAGCTCGGCAAGCACGATGTGATAGGCCCCCTGCACTGCATCAAGACTTCTGAGCCACTGCCCACAGTGCCCCACCATTCTCCATTTTGACACGCTCAACTGCCGTTAGCTGTCCCACATTGCCACTTCAAACATAGGCGTAGGTGTCTGCGAACTCGTTGATACCCTAACCCTCTGGTGTGAATGGAGGACCAGACCTGCTCAGGAATCAACTGCTGTCTGAGGTGGGAATTCAAGCATGCCATGAAATAGCTCACAGTGTGGTTGCTCTATGAGACCTAATGATAAATGACTGGCTTCAGCTGGAAGTGGAATACCTCAATAAACTTGTGGATTCTTTTAAATGCAGCATTGAAGCCGTTATCAAGGCACACAGTATGATGTATTGTCTTCTGCGAATAACTGTTTGGTTGGTGGATTTATTTGGTCTTTTAATTGTTTGCTCCATAAACCGACAGGTTGATTTCTCCCTTCGCGATGTTCGTTTCTGTGCTTCTGAAGTCCCACTCAAGGCTGTGTCCAGGGTCCATCTACCAGAACTTGAGACGCTCTGTATTACTCCGCAGACATCATCTGAAATGTTTGTTGGAGGACTTATATTATTTATATGCATTGCTGCACATACAGTATGGCAAATATGGGTCAGCGGTTTCGCTTTAGCTAGTGGGACAGGGTTAGAGTAACCACTTCTTCTATATTGCCAATAAATGCAATTTAGCAAAGCCTCCCAAAAGCGGCTACTGGATTGAGAAAAACATTAGAGAGCGTCACTATATGATCTACAAGCGATTTCTAGTGTTTTCTCCAAAATAAAAGTGGATAAGTCTGAAGTTAAAAGACAGGACACACCCAAAATCACTACAAACTTCCACTGAAACAAATGGAACTTGTTGTCTTCTAAGAAACCCCACCAAATCAGCTTCGTATTTAGGGAACACTGCCTCCAGCAAGGTGAAATTCCTATCCATTCTAGCAAATGTTTATTCATCAAGTCTCTGCGTTTCTCATAAAAACTGGAGGAAACTGTATGGAGCACTAACTATCATTCACTCCCGACTTCATAGTTCAACATTTCTGCAACCTCCTCTGCACTCTACTGGGCCCACGACACCATCCCTATCCTTGCGGCTGACTCTCCAGTCCGCTCCATTAAACTATTTTGCATTTAGGTCTTCCAGCCAGTCTGAATCAGGAGCAGAATGCCTATTTCCTGCGCCCACCTGTACGTGCTTTCTAGCGACCCTTTCAGCAGTTTCTTTTCGAATGAGGTTAGTAAACATCAATCATCCTGTGGTAATCACTCAACTTTGAAGATAGAAGGACCAGCTCAAACTACCACACATTTAGCCCAGGCTGGGGAATGGACCCCAGAATGCGGCGATGGTGTTCGCAATAGCGACCAAAAGTATGCAGCTAACACGGCCATGAAATGGCATGTTCCAAGAGGCCTTACACCTTAAACTGTATGCTCCTTCTGTAGGAAACGCGTTTTTCATGCGTATACAAGATACTGCAAGGACTTTCTGTCATTTAAATTGACACGATGGTCCTGTCACTCCATTTCCAAAAATTAAGTACCGAAGGAAATCTTCAACAGCCAATATTACTGTATGTCGATAATTCTTACTTTTGTACCATCTAATTGCAACTGAATGAAACACAGTTTTCGTACCATACGTGTTTCGCCTTTATTCTTTGCAAGGCATCTTTAGTGAGAGGCTCTGTCGATGATATTCTACATGTTATGTTTTTGTTCCATTTTCGACGCTGTTCTTCTTCTTATAATTGACATTCGGGTGTCTGTTTCCCATGTTTCACAGCACCAGGAATAGCACTGGCTTCATTCGTCTGTCAGTCACTATGTCTTCCGTAACAATGAGCATGCTGCTGTTCAGCGGACCAAAAAAAGACAGAAAAAACAGCTCTTATGTGTCGTGCCGACTTCCTTTATTGTCTTTTTCGAAGTAACGTTGGCAAGTAAGGTGCGAGGCGTTTCCAAACTGTTGCGGAGTGAAATTTCCCACAAGCTCTTGTTAACGTAATTAACTACAGTTAGACGCAGCGCTTCCAGGAGCATCTTTTGGTTTCGCAGAATGCCAGGTGCGGTACGGTATGCACTCTGCTATACATTAAAATTGGTTTGTGGGGCGGCGAATAAGTTGTTAAAACAAATTGCTGTATAAATGTTTGCATGTCGAATCAGTTTCTGGCTTTTAGAATGTTGTTAATGCTGTCTTTCGCCGTTCTCAACACTGGCTCTCTATTTACTTTTTAGCACCCAGAAAGTGATTTAACAAAACGTGGAGCCAGTAATTAGAGATCCTAGTGCCCACTTCATCTGAGAATACCATTATAGCTGCAGCCTATAGCTCTGAGGAATTAGGAAATTGTCCGGGATTTCTAATCAAAAACGGTTTTCCAAACTAGTTGAGTATATTCTGAAATTCACTGATAAAAAACACAAGTATCCCTACAACCTAACTAACAGAGCAGTTCAGAGTCTAATGCGCTGATGCAACTATAAATGTCCGAATTAAATGTTAAAAAGAATGCTCGCCATATTTGATGAAAATATTTCATCAAACGCCACGCTAAATATTTGGTAGAATGTCTGTCCCGCGGCGGCACGTGAAAATACGACAATATGCAAACTGAAGCTAGTTAATGAAAATCACCCCAGAATTAACACTTCACTTGAAATGTTTTCATGGTTCCGCGTATCTCCAGTAACTTAATACGGCACCCCACGCTGTTTGTAGCAGTGACACTGATGCGACGCGACTCCCGACACAGATGGCGTGTCATTCAGCGTCTGGAGAGAACTGGGGCCTTCTTCCTCGCGCAGCGTTCTTATATATAAAGCTGCGGTGCGGACGGCTAAGGGAACGCCTGATCAAATCGGCTCTCCCGACTAGCCGCTGGGCTAATAACGCACCACTCCAAGTTACATAATAATTTATAGCTTCTTTTGCTGATGGCCGATGAAGCTCTTAATTGAAACGTGCATTCAGCACGCAGGTAAGTATTGATAATAAAATTTTGACGTGGCTAAGTTAAATATTTTGGGCGAGAGAATTAATTAAATTACACTGCACGCAGTAGATGAGCTCTGAACTGGCCCTTTTGAGATCCGCTATCGCTATAATTTTATAGGTATTCAAAAGAAACATTTCACATCTTCATAGTCATAGCGGACCTCCAACCTATTTAAATCTAAACATCCTAGCCTTATTTATTAGCCTACTTAATCTATCTTGCTTCCTTCAGTTTAGAGATGAAAACCAGAAAATCATGAATTTCCACTAAAATCTTAATTTGTGAAATCCAAAGTACTGTTTTTATTAAATCATTATGAAAGATGAATCTAAATATAAATTTTGAAATCTCTAGCTCTTTTCTGTTGCGCCAATGATTTTTTCAGAAAAACGTCCAAATTTCGAAAATGGCTGAAGTTATCGAACTGATATTTAACACACATTAATTTAGTATTATTCCTGACATGCTAGAAAAGTTTTAGGTCATTTGCTTGATTTTTAAGGTATTGCGCAACATTTATGACGTCAGAGCTAGTTACAGCAGACTGGCTGGCACACAATGGAAACTGATGTGAATTTACTACAGCGTGAGTAAGGTGCTTCCCTACAGGTTCTCTTCATCAAAACGTTCGACGAAGATTAGTCAAGGAGTCTTTACAATTCGTTATTTTTGTTCTAACCAACATTATTCTTAATCCTGACTGTTTCCTGCTACAGACTTTCGACATGCTGTATCAATAAACATTATTGATGTATGAATAAAATATCTTTTCTAAATAGTTACTGTTTTATTTCTCAATACATTGATCATTTTATTGGAAACAGGTCAGACATAATAGTGAACGAATATAATTTTAGATCACCAACTTCAAAAATATGTCATATGCACAATCATTTTCGTAATACAAAAAGATTTACTTTGAAGGTAATTATGAGTTATGCTCACCTTTATATTATCGAAATATTCTCTCTCTAACAAAATAGCTATTCAGAGGATAATCATCAATTCTCTGGAATATAAAGAATTTTGTGTGTCATCTACATAATTTGGTTCTTGTGGCATGTGACATCTCAAAACTAATGAAGTAACTTTTCATTAAAAAATCGCATCTTTAGAGTCTTGCCGCTCCCTCCGACAGGAAAAATTTCTGCGGATGCCCATGGTCGAGTATTAATTAATGAAACATTTGACATTGAGTGATGATGAAGATATTCATAGCCCATCGGGGTCAAGTACAATTCCAGCTTTCTGAAGAGCTAGAAAAACAAATCGTAGGACATTGTACACGGAGGTAGACGTTTAGTAAACGCCTCTACACACTGAGTTGTGTGACAACTTAACCTACCTACATTCATACTCATTAGCGCAAATAAGCAGCACATTTGAACACGACCGTCACTGTAATATGTCAATGATTGTCGCATTCACTCGTGCCGCCGCAGTGGCTAATTATAGTTAAGTTTAATACACGTGTGCTGTTTTAAATCTCCCTAGCCTTCTTGTCCCGTTCAAAAATATCTCGCCGAAATTGAACCCTGTTGAAGACTAGGGAGCGCCCGGCCAAATTAAAGTTGACACTTGTACAGAATACTAAAGTGGTGGCTTCTACTCTCTGCCTAGATAGCGGTTGCGCCGACTGTGATAACGTGCAAATATGCTTCCAGTGTGTAGACTCCTTGAAATACAAGTGGGAGGCTGCCTCATCACAAATCGCGTACTTCTCGCGACTCATTGTCAACGCAGATGTGGTCACTTTCAAGACTTCAACATTGTCTCAGACTCTATGGACATATTCTGCCTCTCATAGTCTATCGGTTGACGTTAACAAACCGTTTTGCTCTCGTTCGAGGCGAAGTCCTAAATGAAGTCCTGATGTTATGTTACGTATCTGGATTAAAGGATGTGGAGATATTGCTCCATGTAGTTCTAAAAATAAAACACGTTGATCTTGCCAAAAGCGAGAAGCGATTTATTCTTTTGTACCTACTCTTGGTCTTGGTCACAGTTCAAATGGTTCAAATGGCTCTGAGCACTATGAGACTCAACTGCTGTGGTCATCAGTCCCCTAGAACTTAGAACTAATTAAACCTAACTAACCTAAGGATATCACACACACCCATGCCCGAGGCAGGATTCGAACCTGCGACCGTAGCAGCAGCGCGGCTCCGGACTGGAGCGCCTAGAACCGCACGGCCACCGCAGCCGGCTTGATCACAGTATCCTTGTCTCTAGGAACTTATTAGGTTCAATCAAAATAGTATACATATAAACATGTACATATCTCGGGCTGCTGATGATTCATTTCAAAAAATAAGTGCGAGAAACATACGTCGAGATAAAACTGTGTCTATTCAGCTGCACATTGACGGGGAAGGTGAAGCAAAGACTAAGATTTATTAGCAGAACACTCAGAAGCAAGGATTCTATCAAAAGGGGCTGGGGCAGGATTGGGGGGGGGGGGGGGGGGGATTGAGTTGGTTAAAGAGAATCTCAGGTCTCATTTTTTTTCATTTTATTCTGAAACACTGTTGTTTATTTTTTAATGTTATGTACATAGTTTGCCTGTAGAACATCTTAATACAATGAGTATTTGGTCTACAAAATTAAGCAAGAAAAGCTTTTCTTAAAAAAGTATAACATGTATTCTTCACCGAAACTAAGTATTTACTAAGTACTTCCTTATTGGCAGTATGCTAATTTCACTTTATTGCCAAACGATTGAAAGTCACGTATAATGTATTGCCTCTTTGGTAACAGAACACAGCTCAACCTTTTAATATAAGGTTCGCTATTGCAGAGCAGAAGAATCTTAACGCTGGGCTGAATGACTTATAAAGTTAAACGGGTTCAAATTTGTTTCGACAGAAGCTGTCTTTCTCCTGTTACAATCTTGTATTTAAATTTGCGACTTACCTGAACCACGTGAGAATTTCTTCAGCACATCAAAGTACCCAAGTTACTCCAATTAATTTCAAATTTTACTAAAGTATCTTTCATCTCATAAAAATTCTTCAGTTTCGTTAACTGATCAACAACTTTTTCTAAAATTATTGCTTAAACGCTCAGCCTGAAACTATATCAACCACATTTATTTATAAAACAAAGCAGAACATACAAGTGCTATGAGTTACAGTTTCAGGATCTTCAAATCGATTCACACATTAATTTCAGCTAGACTTCTGATTGTGTGACCTTGTAAACAAGTTGGTTTTTATCCACGATAGTACGTTTATACAGTCTTTGGTGCTAATAAATTTCTCTACGAGGTATACCATGTGTTACTTTTAGTACGATGTTTATTTACAAATACGTTAGAATTGTGACTGTTGGTCTCACTATTTCAAGGATATAATGAATAATACATTACACAGTAAAACATCGTTCTTGTAGGAAAACTTGAAGACATGATACATCGCCGTTCCACAAGTTCGCCATCTTCATGCACAGACACATAGATCACGATCGCTAACCGCCTTCCAATGTAAATATTGCTTTTAGTGCCAGGCATATCGGAATTCGGCTCAGCTTCGGTGCAGTTATTTTCAGTTAAGCAAAGAGGGAGCATCTTTAAGGGACTTCGAAGCTGTCAGGAAAGAAAGCCATTCGGAAGAAAATGGCTGTGGTCTATAGCAAGAGACTACACCGGAATTTGATTAAACAGATATTTGAGAATTTGTTAGTGTGCGTTGTTTAAAAAAATAAAATAAAATGCATCACGACAAAACATGGAACTCTGGTATTGCATATTTTACTTTTGTACGTTTGGTCATTTGATAGTGCAAAAACGCAGCATATTTTATGTTTTAAAAGTGCATCTAATTCCTCAATCTTTTAAAAATGAATCAACTGCAAAATGTGCTGCCGTCACACAGCCCTTCCGCTGTCCAAAGAACCCTCCTCATCGTCCCATATCGTAGCTGGGTTTCATAACTTATTGCCGCTGGCATTGGGATCTAATGATAGAATTTCGACAGTTCTCTTTAAAGAAATGCAGCCATAGCCAACTGGGTGAAACTTGATTAACAGGCAAATCGAAATGTATTTTTATGCAGTGGTTTTAATTTAATGTTATTTGTAACGTCGTTCAGCGCTACTCTGCCTTATGAAATGCTGAAATATTGCAACCAGAAACTTCTAACTGCCTCCAAATGACGACACCAGTTACAACATTAAACTGCTATAGACAATAATACTGTTATAGCGGTGAGCGCATACAAACTAATACAGAAAAGACGACGCACCATAGAAGGAATTACCCGAATGAGACGGAAAGCGGTAGATGTGATATACATGCACACGCAAAAAGAGATTACCTTTTCCGAAAAACTTGATGATTTATTCAAGAGAAAGAGCTTCACACATTGAGCAAGTTAGTTATGTGTTGGCCCACCTCTTGCCATTGTGCAGTAAATTATTCGAGGTGGCATTGATTGATATAGAGTTATTGGATTTCCTCCTGAGGGATATCGTGCCAAATTGTGTCCAACTGGCGCGTTAGATCGTCAAAATCCCAAGCTGGATGGAGGGCTCTGATCATAATGCTCCAAACGTTCTCAATTGGGGACATCTCCGGTGAATTTGCTGGTCTAGGGAGGGTTTGGCAAGCACGAAGACAAGCAGTAGAGACCCTCGCCGTTTGTGGGGATGGGGGCATTACTTTGCTGAAATGTACTCGCAGGATGGCTTGTCATGAAGGACAGTCAAGCAGGGCGTAGAACATCGTCCACTTGTCGCTGTGCTGCAAGGGGCCGCTGTCTGTGGCCTCGTCAAACAGAATAACTGCTTAAGGGCCAGAGGTGCACCACCACGTAACTCATTTGCTCAATTTGTGAAATTCTTACCCTTGAATAAAACATCCAATTTTTCTGAAATTGTTATCATTTGTTTGTCTGCACATGTACATCAATTTTACCGAAATCCGTTTCATCTGGATTGTTCCTTCATGATGCATTGTTCTATTTTGTCTTAGAGCGTATTTTTAACTTACCTAAACGCTAGCGGGTGAATCAAAATCTGTTTACCTCTTATTTCTTGTTACACATTTATCTATAGTTAGAAACTATCACAGCAGCACACAGCGAGAAAACAAAAAACGGCAGCACTTAGCAGTAAATTCAAGTGGATGTTCAATAGTTGGTCTTGGTTAAAGTTGGGATGGGCGGCAGCTCTTTGTTGTATCGATGTATTGATTACATCTACAGAGGGTGTTGTTGACTATCGATTGAGCATATTCCTTTTCCTTCGTATCATTCAAAATCAAAATATCTTTTAATTTCAGTACTCCGACTTAAGTTGGGTGTAATTTCATCTAGCTGATAGGGGTATCAGACCTGCCCCCCTCACCCCCCCCCCCCGACCGACCCCCCCTGCAATCGGCTACGTTGTTGTTAGAAGATGTAACACATCTAGAGAGAGGCTGGCTAAATAATGCTTGTCCGTCCTCAGCTATGGTACTGCTATGGATCCTTACCAGATTGATGGCGGACATTGTGCAAGTTCAAAAAAGGACAGCTCGCTTTGTATTATGGTGAAACATGGGAGAGAGCGCCACAGATTTACGAACTGGAGTGGCAGACATTACAACATCATGATTTTTCGCTCCTGCGAGATCAAAATTTCGACCACCTTCTTTTTGTTATTAATGGCAAAATACAACATCGACTCTCACCTACTTAGGGAGAAATGATCACCGTAACGAAATAAGAGAAATCAGAGGTTATACAGAAAGATTTGTGTGTTCATTTTCCGTGCATGCTATTTGAGAGTGGAACGGCAGAGAAATTGACAGCGGTTCTTTGAACCCTCTTCCTAGCGCTAGCATGTGAACCGCGGAGCAGTGATGTATGTGTTAAAAGAGTCTGGAACAGAACCGAAACTTGAGAGTCGCGGCAGACGGCCTTGTCAGGGTGTCGGCGCTCGCAGAAGCCGCGGCACTCAACTCGGGAACTCGACCTGGGCTGGCAGCGCGGCGCCACGCTGGGGCGACATCCGCGGCTGATCGCTCTTCGTCCTGCGGGACGCGCATCCGACAGCGCCATCAGCGCCCCTCACTCCGTCTGCCAGTCACTCGGCTCCAGTGCTGCGCATTACGCTGGCGCGAGGGAACTTGTAGGCTCTGCAGTGAGCGCATGTGGGAACTCGGCGCCATGGCGTGGTTCTAGAGGCGAACGATCACATCTACAGCATCCTCGTACTCGTTAAGACCCCGCCGCAATGGTTCTCACCGAATTTGAAATGAGGCTGTCGATAACGAGAAGGTGCCTTCTTATGCTTCTTCTGAAAGTGTTATGACCTCGGTGAAAGAAGTAAGGCCAGAAAAATTTATAATTATTAAGGCTTGATCTAGTAGCCACTGTATTATTGGGCGGTCTCTCACATTTTCTACACCCTGTAAACAACTGTGAATTGGATAACAGGTGGTACTCCCCACTGTACTAGGTATTTGAACTTCTTCCCAAACTAGATCTATATCTATGTGATTACTCTCCTAATCCCAATAAAGTGTCTGGTAGCGGGTTCAATGCACCACCTACCAGCTGTCTTTCTACCGTTCCACTCTCGAAAGGCACGCGGGAAAAGCGAGCACATAATTTTTTCTGTGCGAGCCCTGAGTTCTCTTATTTTATTGTGACGATCATTTCTCCCCATGTAGGTCGGTGCCAACTTAACGTTTTCGCAATCGGAGGAGAAAACTGGTGACTGAAATTTCATGAGAACGCCTTCGTTTTAATGTTTGTCACTCCAACTCACATATCATGTCTGTGCATATCCCCCCTATTTCGCGATAATAAAAAACGAGCTGCCCTTCTTCATACTTTATGTCATCCGTCAGTCCCACCTGAAGCGGATCCCACACCGCGCAGCAATACTCCAGAATAGGGCGGACAAGCGTGGTGTAAGTAGTCTCTTTAGCAGACCTGTTGCACCTTCTAAGTGTTCTGAAAATGAATCGCAGTCTTTGGTTTGCTCTACCCAGAACATTATCTACGTGATCGTTCCAATTTACGTTACTTGTAACTGTAATCCCTAAGTATTTAGTTGAATTTACAGCCTTCAGACTTGTGTGACTTATCACGGAATCCAAATTTAGCGGATTTCTTGTAGTATTCACGTAAATAACTTACACTTTTCCATTAACGTATGCAGCATGGGCAGAGTGAGTGTTTAAACGCTTCTGTACGATCTGTAATTAGCCTAATCTCCTCTGTGCCTATGGGGGCGATATGTAGATTTCTCACTTAATGCCAATTCTTGAAAATTCTAAGTAAACTGACTGCGCAACATAACTGATAACTTTCCTCCGGCCACTGTGGCCGAGCAGCTCTAGGCGCTTCAGTCCATAACCGCGCTGCTGCTACGGTCGCAGGTTCGAATCCTGCCTCGGGCATGGATGTGTGTGACGTCCTTAGGTTAGTTAGGTTTAAGTAGTTCTAAGCCTAGGGGACTGATGACCTCAGATCTTAAATCCCATAGTGCGTAGAGCCTTTTGAAGCATTTGATAAATTTCCGAACGCCGTAATTGTCTTCCATTGCGACGTAGAAGTATGACATTTGGCTCAAATGTCTCCGTAATGGTACAAGCGCTTGGCTTCTCCGACGTCATCGTCGGGGCTGGCAACGATACAGACAGTTAGGTGTCGACTCTTGCCAGCGTCCAGAGCTCAGAAGTCCATGTGACGTGTGAGGTGGGTTAATGATGTCTCATTTGTACGAAATTTCACCACAATTATGCCTGTCACGTGTGAACTATGGGAAGGTCGTCGCACCCCGCATTACTTGCTTACATTTTACCGCTTCTTTTGATGCCTGTGTGATGAGATCAGAACCGTGATGCACAGAATTGAAATCACACGGTCTTCTTATGGGCGGTCGAGGAAAACATTTCAGAGATACCGCCGTTCAGACGTGACACGAAAAGGCGTCAAAGGGTGTCATGAAGTGTGTCAATGGAACCACCAGATTCCTTAGGGTATTGATTCCCAAAATTTCACTGTCTAAAACGACTGTTGGCAGTGCAATGAGCAGCATGATGATGTTTACCATAACTTATGACACTGCCCCAGACGTTCCAGCACTTCTCTAGGGATATCGTAGTCATTAGCCACACTGAACTTTTTTGCACCCCTTTGGACTGCAGTGCGATCGCCATTTTTGGTCTAATTTACGGGTTGGAACCGCTAGGGACGTTTCACGACCACTAGACGAAATCTGAACGTGTTCCGAGGCGGCAGACGGTGCCTTCGCTTTTTCAGCTCTCCTGCTTCGCGCCCCTCGTTCACTGAGACCTCTTGAGCCTCACTGAGGGATAGAAATGGTTCAAATGTCTCTGAGTACTATGGGACTTAACTTCTGAGGTCATCAGTACTCTATAACTTAGAACTACTTATACCTAACTAACCTAAGGACGTCACACACATCCATGCCCGAGGCAAGATTCGGTCGCGCGATTCCAGACTGTAGTGCCTAGAACCGCTCGGCCACCCAGGCCTGCTCACTGAAGATAGCTACGTGCCTTTTTAGCATAAAGAAAATCTTTTTTAAAAAAAATTACACCTCTCATCAGCGTTTCTATGTTTAGTGATCTGTCCAAAAAGAACGCATTCGTTTGTTTTAAGATGAAAATGCGGTTCCAAGAACAAATACGTTGGAGATCTACTTTTCATGGTCAAACTTCAGACGAAGCAGCTGAATGTATCTAACTGGATTAAATAGGAGCGTCCGTCTTCTTACTGTCATGACTGTATTATCTTTGCATAGTCTCATTTCTTATTTGCTTCATAATCCGTTGATCGTGACTATATTCTCCAAAGTTGCTGAGGCAGCATTTTCTCTTAACTTTTCTTTTTACTAACTTAATTTCATACAACAGGTATTTATATTTCCATCTGAAGGCGAACAATTCAGACTGGTGATTTTTTTTTACACGCAAAGAACCATGCTGACTCACAACACACTGAAAACTGTGTTACAGCTACGCAGTCAATTTTTTTTAGCTTCCCTTGATTTACTTAACTGAATATACACCACCTCAGAATTTTTTGTGGATGAAAGCGAAAAAGCCTCCTCCGCCGAGAATTTTATAAAGATACCCTCTGCTAAGTAAACTCTCGCGAGAAATTCTAGCGTCAGATATGCATCTGGTTACTCCTCGATGCTCCAACTTTCTTATTAACTCGGAAGACTTTCCGGGAGGAAAGTCTGTGCGTGGCTGCTTACACTGAAAACATGCAAACTTCGCTCGCTCGTGATGAGGTTTCACTACGCGTTAGAAGAATGAACAGTATAGCTCAATGAACGTCTCATGAAACAGTGAAGGAACTGCAGCTGCTAGCAGAATAAACATTGTTTCTACTTTGTAGCCTTTTCCGCTCACTCTCGTGGAATACCAGCGTCTCATGAAATCTGTTGCTTGCGTTTCCAGGTAATGATGGTGACTACAAAATTCAGTGAGATTTCCCGTTGTTTTTCTCTGCCTAGAATTCTGATATCCTTCTGATATTACAGTGAGATGACAAAAGTCATTTGATACTCCCTAATACCGTGTCGGACCTCCTTTTGTCCGGTGCAGTGCAGCAACTACATGTGGCATGGACTCAAGAAACCGCTGGAAGTCTCCTACAGAAATACTGAGCCAGCTTGCAGCTACAGCCATTCATAATTGCGAAAGTGTTGCTGGTGCAGGATTTTGTATATGAACTCACCTCTCGATTATGTCCTATAAATATTCGTTGGGACTAATATCGGGCGATCTAGGTGGCCAGATCATTCACTCGAACTGTCCAGACTATTCTTCAAACCATTCGGGAACAAATGTGCCCCAGTGACACGTTTGAGAAGTCCACGAATGGTTGCAAATGGTTTGCAAGTGGCCGAACATAGCTACTTCCAGTCAACGATCGATTAAGTTGGAACAGAGGACCAGTCCAATCCATGTAGACTCGGCTCACACCGTTTTGGAGACACAACCAGTTTGCACAGTGCCTTGCTGGCAACTTGGGTCCTTGCCTCCGTGGGATCTGCACCTCACTCGAACCCCTCCACCAGCGCTTACCAACTGATCGCCATGCATCAGGCTAGACTACGGTTTCTCAATCGTCTATGGCCACGATTTCGTGCTGTTAACAAAGACTCGCGTCGGTTGTCTGCTGCCATAGCCCACCAACGCCAAATTCTGGGGAACTTCCCTGACGTATACGTTCATTGTAGGTCCGATATTGGCTTCTGTTGCTTGTCTCTACGCAAATGTTGCTGCTCTTGGTCGTTAAGCGAAGGCCATCGGCCACTGCTTTCTCCGTGGTGATAGGTAATGCCAGAAATTCTCGGCACAGTTTTGACACTGTGGATCTTGGAATACTGAATACCCTAACGTTTTCTGAACTGAAATTTCGCGTGCGTCTAGCACCAACCAGCATTCCGCGTTGAAAGTCTGTCAATGCCCATCGTGCGGCCATAATGACGTCGGAAACGATTTCATATGAATTACCCGAGTACAAATGATAGCTCCGCTAATACACGTTCCTTTATTCTTTGTGTACTCGATGCTAATGCCACCTGTAGGTGCCCATATTGCTATCCCATGACTTTTGTTACCTCAGTGTAGCTTTTACTCACAGAAATCAGAAATTTTTTATATCTTTCCTCTGTTACCGTTAGAGACGTACACTGGAGGGCCAAAACGTTATGACCACCTGTTTAATAACTTTGTCCATCTTTCGAACGAAATGCACCTCTGATTCTGCATATTAGGGATCCGATAAATTGTTGGTAGATATGTCAGGGTATCAAATTGTCCTTCAAAGGAACTTAATTTCGTGGCATCCATCCATCATATATCGCTTCAATGCATAGCCTGCTGCTGCGGACATCACCTTCTCTACCGTTAGTGCTTTGTTTCTATATTTATTTGAGACTAACCATTATTGCATGCCTCACAAGCCAGGACTACCCCGTTACAAAATTAAACCTTTCGTCATTACCACTACTGACAGCCTTGTTACCTCCAGCGCTTGCCTCTCACGTCTTTCATAACTTTAATTAGCTTTTACTTTAATTTCATTTCACGTTGCTCGCTGCTCTTACTGTAATCGTGGATATTCTAAAATTGAAAGGTTGCAACTGCTTCAGCCTATCAGCGTATGAAGTGTTACACTTATAAGAAGAGTACTTTGACACTATCATTCCATCCCTCTTTTATCTCTTTCGCTAATTGTAGGTGACAGGTAATGTCGCGAGATGTGTTAGCTACAAAACGTGGTGCCTAGTACCTAACCATTCTTGCAGTGTACGATTTCGGACTTTTAACAGTGAACCCGTCCGTGATGCCCAGCGCTTATCTTGCCCCTACACTCTCGTGACGTTATTTCGCTAACTGAAGACTACGCCTAAAAGACTAGCTCCCTTCAATTTTCTATTTATTGGACATTAATATCAGTGCCCGGACATCAGTTTCCTAAAGCATTGCTATATAAATCTCAGAATAACTGGAAGAGATCGCCGTTTAAAATGAAAAAGCTTTTCGGCGCCTCTTAAATACAAAAATTATGTGAAAACTAACCTAGTTGCTGGTAGCTGAGATTATTTTCCTATACTGTATACGAACTTGTTCTATGTGTGTAGTTCTGAAAGTTAAGCGTATAACAAAATATCGAAACGGAAGTCTTGGTGTCGTTAAAGAAACTCACCACCAGGAAAAAGCTATAGTATTGTATCGGTTTGTTGGACGAGACAATCACGTGCTTCTGAGAAATTACTTGTAAGTGGTAAAAGGGAATCTGATAGCCAGACGTTTACGAATTCTTTGCTCAAGGGCCTGTGCACAAGTGACATTTATTTGACTCGGTAACAGCGGTGAAGATCGTTGAAACAAGTTAATGACCAATACTTGGCGAATAAATAGGTTACTAATGATCTGGGGAGCCTCATTGGTACGATTATAGTAAATGTTATTTTCGGATAATATGTAGCACATTTGGTACTGTTACTGATGTAACAGCAGACGTTGTATACTTTCGTTCACCAACGGTACTGCATTTCAGCTATTCGCTTCTTGTATTTTACCCTTCAGTATTTCAAAGAGACCACTCAACAAAGTGAAAAGCTTTCTCTAAATCTACAAATGCTTAACCTATCTTCTAAGGAACGTCGTAGGGTCAGCATTCCCTTGCAAGTTCCTACATTTCTCCGAACCCCAGACTGATCTTCTCCGAGGTGATATTAATCGTCATTTTTAACATAGTTCTAAGATGTGGTATAATTACATGTATGCAGAGTAAAATGAAGTTATTTGGAATTCTGGGGAAAACTAAGAGGAAACAATGGAACTGGAAGAAGGAGAATGAAGTACTTGATTAAAATGGCGTTGAAGGGGTGTAATGTAGTGATGCAGTCTTTCTCCTCTACTGTTCAATCTCTGTACCGAGAAATCTATGACGTAAGTAAAAAAGAAGTCAAGAGAAGGATTAAAATTCAGGGTTAACGGATATTAATGATAAGATTCGCTGAGTGCATTTTAACCCTCAATAATGTGAGGAAGAATTACAGGACTCTTGACTGTAATTAAGAGTCTAATGAACACAAAATATGGACCTAGAGTAAACAGAAGATATATGAAAATAATGAAGACTACTGGAAATGAGATTCATGAGAACATGAAAAGTGTGACTACAGAATAGACGAAGTAAACGAACTGTGCTATCTTGGGAGAAAAATAATAGCTGACTGATGAAGCAAGAGATTATAAGAAGGGTTCTGGCACAGGCAAAGAGGTCATACCTCGCCAAAAGAGGTCAACTAGTACGAAATGTAAACTGTAATTTGAGGAAGAAAATTCTGAGACCGTACGTCTGGAATACAGCGTTGTTTGGCAGCTGGCGTGATTCTCACTTTGCAATATGTTGGAAATTCCTGCTCATAATGTGCAAATCTATACGATTTGACCATTTGGAGGTGGCTTTGTAGTGCGTCACCGCAGATCTGAAACTGATAATTGTTAAAAATCTGCAACACTTTAATTTTCTCGAGCTCACCGTAGTATGTTAACCACCAATAGTGTGAAACTGTTGTTGGGGCTCTGAATGCACTCTAATTGTTGTACAGTCTGAAAATTTGGTTGTATGATTCTCAAACCATCTTTTCACACAGATGTCGATGATGAATAACCAACTCAGTCATATTACTGCTAAGAAAAATCTTAAATAACATACAATTTTAGCACCTGGAAATGTGTTCTACAACCCAAAACATTTTTCTTCTAGTAAATCCTATCGACGTAGGTCGTCAGTGCTTATAAGAAATGCAGTTTCTTAACAAGAGGGCCTATATTTTGCTTGAATAGTTTTCAGTCAAGACAGTGAACAGTACGAGGGATTTACCGATCAAATATAAACGTTACTCATCGAAATCATTAACACAGCGGGTAAAATTAACCGCTATCTTCACTTTCAGAAAGAAAACTCCACCGAGATTGGCTGAGTTTAATAACAATAATGTGAAGCGGCTGCCATGTATTTTTTTTCTTTGGTACTACATTTTGTGCTACAGAACAGACTTGTGTCATTCTAACCAGTAGTTTCTATTGATGTAATCCTTTCTACAGCAATGGTAGGCGCCAATATCGCTAAGAAGCCAACCTGTACCAAATAAAAGAAACAGTGTTGTCACTGAAATCCAAAATACAGCATTAACAGTTATTGTTTGGGAAAACATAAAACAAATACGCGTAGGGTAAGTTCCAGATGCTAGCGTGATATCTGCAGGTATTCGTCTCGGTGCTGCGTTAAAGAGGTACCCGCTGTTGGCAACTGCTTATTTTCGGGACCGTGAGTCTGTTACTTCGATGGCCGTGCGGTTAAAGGCGCTGCATTATGGAACCGCAAGACCGCTACGGTCGCAGGTTCGAATCCTGCCTCGGGCATGGATGTTTGTGATGTCCTTAGGTTAGTTAGGTTTAACTAGTTCTATGTTCTAGGGGACTAATGACCTCAGCAGTTGAGTCCCATAGTGCTCAGAGCCATTTTTTTGTTACTTCGAAGGACGACCTGACCTCAGCCGTCCTCCGATGTTGGTGTCACTGTTAACAGTTGTTGGCCACTGTATCCAAGTGTATATTCATATAACTTCCCTTATTTAACTTTACCGACAGCAGCTGCGAGAACCAACGGCGCAAACTAGCTAGGGCGGGAAGCGGAAAGCATCACGCGGCTACTGGCGTATGTACAGGATGTCAAAATCAGTCCGAAAAACTTGTAAGAATGTGGCAGGGGAGGGGTAAGGTGCAGGGATTTTGATGACTAAAAAATGTCTCTACTTCGACATCTACATCTACTTGGGTACTCTGCAAATCGCACTAGCCTGGCAGACTGTTCGTCGAACTACCTTCACAATAATTATCTGTTATTCCACTCCCGAATAGCACGCGGAAAGAACGAACACCTTTATCTTCTCGTGCGAACTCTCATTTTCCATATTTTATTATGATGATCGTTCCTCCCAACGCAGGTCGGCGACAGAAAAATATTTTCGCATTCAGAGGAGAAAGTTGGTGACTGAAATTTCGTAAAAAGATCCCGCCACAACGAGAAAGGCCTTTTGCCAATCTATCTTCCGGGAAGTGTTTGGTTTAAATAACGTGTCACCTGATGACTAAAACGTGCAGTGAACAACACAGCCATCCTTGTAGCCGAAGAAACACATTCTAATTTTAAAGCCAGGTTAGATAAAGTGGCCCTATAAGATGATATTGTAACACAAAAGACCGTATTAACTCATTATCTATTATAGATAAAGACCAATTCACTGACAAACATTGTTGTAAATGTGTCTCCGCGAAGGCGTTTGGTAATTCGTCGGACCACCGATGTGCGTTACCAGTTGTGACGGTAGAAACCCCCGTTACTGGATGGATATTCCTAGTATGCAAGGATTGCTTTGTGGAGAGCGAGCGCGCGACATGGCGCGCGATTCGCGGAAGCACGTGGCGCGCCCGCGCGAGTTTTACAAAGGTCGTCGGGCAACCACGAGGCCTGCAGCTTGGGGCATTGTTTGGTTTCTCGCGCATTACGAGAAAACTATGTAACTTACGGTGAAGTGCGATGCGGCAGTGGATTGTGGTCAGCAATACGCACCTTCTGAAAGATCGATCTCTATTTCAAGCCACGAGACGCAAAAGTTACAGTAACCTCAAAATCGGTTAATATCACGAATACTGAAAGATTAATAAAAATTGTAAATTCAGAGTTACAGGGATGAGCGAGCACTCATTAACAACGTTTCGTCATAGCGGATCGAGTGCCGCAGTCATATGTCAAGATTTATAAATAATTAAGCCCATAAAGAGCAATAAACAAAGTTTGGCGGAAAATTGTTTATAAAATTCAATAGAAAATTCATGACGAAAAGAACGGCACTATATAATATTTTGGGTAGCATCACACGTAATTTAAACTACTTAAGTTATACTATACACTTAACTTGCAATAGTTTTCATTGTTTGCAAATTATTATTAACATTTATCGCCCATAATTAATTAATTACTATAGATATGGAGATTTTGAGCAGCGCAATGTGTAGATCGCTATAGATTACGTCTAAAAACGGTGCTATATGCAGTTCTATGTTAAAATTTTGCAGCACAGATGTCAACAAACAAATTTGCGCTAAGTGACGTAATTTTGAAAAAACTAAAACTCGATTTATGGGCGATAGAATAATTCTAGAAATTAATGTAACATGGTACATAAGATGTACTCTTTAGCGCGGCTCTGATGGTGTACTTATTTCTGTCGAGGGATGTATGTATCAAAATTTGTAACCTTAACTAGTGAGACTGGTACTTGCATAACGAGGGGGTTGATGTCCGAGCCTATATAAGCGAGTGGCCATCTTGGCCACGGGTCAGTCGTTCTGGAGGGTGGGTGGCGAGCAAGCCCCACTTGAGGGTGGCCCATGTGGTCGTTTGAGAATTCTTTTTCGTGCCGATTTATTTCGACAAAGAGTATTGTTTAACAGTGCAAGTGTGCAAGCATACATTTGGTGAACTGGAAGTGCTACGATTATTTGTGTGAGTACGATTTACGAGGTATACATCGTCGTAAGTGAACATGTGGCGAACTGTGATTTCACGCCAAAACTGTTAGAACAAAGAGGACAGTGGGACTTGTGGTTCTGTTCGAATTGATCGAATAACTTTCGATTATAGCAGCCTGCATTACTGCTATTGGGGGCTCGAAGTCAAATTATTATTAAAGTAAAACTGTAAACCTTCTCACCAGTGATAATTTCATTGTGTGAAAGAAAAGGACAACGCCAATAAATAGTGACTGAACTGTGTCGTGAAAAACTGACTTTAATATAATAATCGCTTAATTCTCGTTCCCTAGCATAAACTGTACTTATGTCAGAGTGAATAATTAATTCAAAACTATAACAAATGCGCGGGTGTGGAAGTGTACTAATGCACCAAGTGTGGAAATCATCCCCTGAGACTCACGTGAGGGCCAAAATTTGCAATAAATTTTTTTAGCAACTTTTGTGTATGCACATTTGTGTGAAAACGCTGTAACCGCCCGTCTTCTTTATTATTTACCGCCCTGTCCCACAGTATTACTGATATCGCCATGAGTGAAAGTGTCGTCATCGGTATTGATAGGATTACTCTTGAGATTTACAATTAGCGAATTACAAAATTCGAGAAGTCTGTCATCTCCTTCTCGAAAGTGCTGAATCCGCTGTAAATGATAAACGTAAAGGTTGTGCATACGCAATATCCGCTATATTTTTTAACGTGGAACGTACGTACAATACGTGTGTACATTCTGCGTGTGATTGCAGTAGGACTACATTCAGTCAGCGCAGTAAGGTTTTTCACTTCATTCTTACTCTAATAATTTACACATTCGAACGAAATACAGCTGCTGGGCAGAACAAGTTCAGTTTCAACAGCAGGTGCCTTCGGCTCTACACGAACGGGTGTAGTGCATAGGCAAAGGGTGACTTCATTTCCATCGCGACTTTCTTCATCCGTTACAGCTCGCCGGTCACATAACTTCTGCAAGCAAAGTTTTCTAATAAGTATGTAAATCGTCTACGAGCCGCACACAATCCACTTTTCGTCAGAGGCTTATCCCAGGGACAAATCCGCGGACGGGACTTATCGCCAGAGTTCAGATACACGCTATTGAGGCACTGCCTGGCCGTGCGGCTCTAGGCACCTCAGTCCGGAGCCGCGCTGCTGCTACGGTCGCAGGTTCGAATCCTGCCTCGGGCATGGGTGTGTGTGATGTCCTTAGGTTAGTTAGGTTTAAGTAGTTCTAAGTTCTAGGGGAGTGATGACCACAGCAGTTGAGTCCGATAGTGCTCAGAGCCTTTTGAACCATTTTTTTGAGGCACTGCACGTCCCGAAACTGCTGTTCAGGACGTTAGATCGTTTTCTGCCCTACTTCTGCTCGTGTACCTCGTGACGAATCTCTGCGTTCTCTTTTTGTCTTCTTAAGAATTTTTTTGTGCTCGCGGCTTGTATCGCAGAAACACATAACAATACATAAAGATTATCGAAATTAGACGCTGATATTATGACTGCCATTTCGTCGTCTGCTTCACTAAATTTCAAGGGATATTCTATTTCTTACCTACATATTCTTATACCAGAACGTGAAAGGACTAAAGACGATTCAGTTTTTCCGACTACTAATATAATATGCAAATTATAAACTAACGCACGAATTACATCATAAAGAGACAGCACAATAACAGATAATTAATTAGTAGTGACTGGCTTCAGTCCATACGTATCATCTTCAAACCATTAGGTACAGCCTTCAGGGACCCGCGCAGGCGCTGAGCGGAGCTGACCTGTATGCTAGAAAGCATATCTGTCAACTGGAGCAGCTGACGATGTGCCAACTGGAATATACTGAGGTGACAGGAGTAATGGGATTTAATATCGTGTCCGACCTTCTTTCTTTCGGCCTAGTGCAGCAGCTAGACAAGGCATGACCTCAACAAGTCTTTCGAGGTTCCTTGCGGAAATATTGAGTCACGCTGTCTCTGAAGCCATCCATAATTGCGAAAGTGTTTCCAGTGCATTAACTGATCTCTCGATTACGTCCCATAAATGTTTGATAGAACTCAGGTCGGGCGGTCAGGTTGGCCAAATTATTCGCTCTCACTCTCTAGAAGGTTTTTCAAACCAATTGCGCACGGTAGTGGTCCGATGTCATGGCGCATTGTCGTCCATAAAAAATGCAACATTTCTTGCAAACATGAATTCCATGAATGGCTGCAAATGGCCTCCAATTAGCCAAACTTAACAATTTCTGGTCAATGATCGGTTCAGTTGGACCAGAGAACCCAGTATTTTCCATGTAAACACAGCCCTCGCCAGAATGGAGCCACCATCAGCTTACAGTTGACGAATGTGCCAACCGGCGTACACCGAGGTAACAGAAGTAATGGGGTACCACCACCCTTTTCCTGGCCTAGTGCAGCACCATCAGCTCTGAAATCGGGAATCATCTGACGACTCCACGGTTTTCCAGTGTCTAGGGACAACCGATATGGTCACGAACCGAGCAGAAGCGCTGGAAGCGATGTCGTGCTGTTAGCAAAGGCACTCGCGTCGGTCGTCTGCTTAGCCCACTAACGTCAAATTTCTTCCTACTTCCCACTTTGATTTCTGCGGGAGTTTCACGCACTGTTGCCGGTCTGTTGGCACTGACAATTCTATGCAAGCGTCATTCCTGCAGATCGTTAAGGATAGACCATCAGCCACTATGTTGTCCCTGGTGAGAGGTAATGCCTGAAATCTGGTACTCTCGGCACTCTGTTGACACTGTAGATCTCTAAATATTGAATTCCCTAAAGATGCCGAACCCGAATGTCTCATGCGTGTAGTTCGAACTACCAGTCCGCCTTCAGTCCGTTGAATCCCGTTTGGCGGCCTTAATCACACCGGAAACCTTCTCGCATGAATCATCTGAGTACAAATGACAGCTCCGACAATGCACTGCCCTCTTAATCCTTGTGTACGCGATTCCCTAGCCACCTCTATACGTGCATATCACAACCGAACACTTGTCACTTGAGTATACAGTGTATATTTCGGCTCCGTTCAGCGCCTCAGTAGATCACTGAAGGAGATGCGTTATAGCTTGAACATCTACATCTACACAGACACGTGCAATTCACAATTAAGTGACTGGAAGAGGAGTCATCGAGCCAACTTCAAGGCATTTCTCTACCGTTCCACTTTCTAAAAGTGAGCAGGAAAGGGATTTCCTAACTGTGTGGGATAGTACTATCGACGATATGTCGTAGTAATCAAACTCTTAAGCATCGCTGTTCTCTGGAACTTTCGGCGCTGAGCAAGCTTGTTTTCCGGCAAGGGCATTGTCTTGCTGGTACCTTCTGCACTGTCCTAAGGCTAGTGTCATGCACCAGAATGCGAGGAGGAAGCCGTTGTTTTTTGAACAGACGTTGAACAGTTTATTAAACTGAAGAAATGCGAGTTTGGATGTTTTAATTCGATTGTGGGAAGGGAAAAATTGAGTAATTATTCATTGTATTCGTGGACGGTACGAGTAAGTGCACACGGAAGCAATGGGTAAAACAGTGTCGTCACCCTTAATCAATAACATTCATAATCAAAACGTCTTCGGTCCCGGGTTCGATCCCCGCCATTGACTAAATTTTGATAAATAATCAGCATTGGCGGCCGAAGACTTCCGGCATAAGAGGTCAGCCTCATTCTGCCAACGGCCTTGTCAAAGAGAGCGGAGGAGCGGATAGAGGTTCAGGGCACTCTCTTGTCCTAGGGGTGGGAAATTGCCCCTAAAGGCGGAAGAATCAGCAATGATCAACGACATGAGAATGCAGAAGGCAATGGAAACCACTGCATTAAAGACACGTAACGTGTATCCACAGGACATGTGGCCTGTAACTGAAGAAGTGTCATGATGATCTCTCCATTGGCAAAAGATTTCGGAATAGTCCCCCATTCGGATCTCCGGGAGGGGACTGCCAAGGGGGAAGTTACCATGAGAAAAAGATTGAATAATCAACGAAAGGATAATGTTCCACGAGTCGGGGCGTGGAATGTCAGAAGCTTGAACGTGGTAGGGAAACTAGAAAATCTGAAAAGGGAAATGCAAAGGCTCAATCTAGATATAGTAGGGGTCAGTGAAGTGAAATGGAAGGAAGAAAAGGATTTCTGGTCAGATGAGAATCGGGTAATATCAACAGCAGCAGAAAATGGTATAACAGGTGTAGGATTCGTTATGAATAGGAAGGTAGGGCAGAGGGTGTGTTACTGTGAACAGTTCAGTGACCGGGTTGTTCTAATCAGAATCGACAACAGACCAACACCGACAACGATAGTTCAGGTATACATGCCGACGTCGCAAGCTGAAGATGAACAGACAGAGGAAGTGTATGAGGATATTGAAAGGGTAATGCAGTATGTAAAGGGGGACGAAAATGTAATACTCATGGGCGACTGGAATGCAGTTGTAGGGGAAGGAGTAGAAGAAAAGGTTACAGGAGAATATGGGCTTGGGACAAGGAATGAAAGAGGAGAAAGGCTAATTGAGTTCTATTACAAGTTTCAGCTAGTAATAGTGAATACCCTGTTCAAGAATCACAAGAGGAGGAGGTATACTTGGAAAAGGCCGGGAGATACGGGAAGATTTCAATTAGATTACATCATGGTCAGACAGAGATTCCGAAATCAGATACTGGATTGTAATGCGTACCCAGGAGTAGATATAGACTCAGATCACAATATATTAGTGATGAAGAGTAGGCTGAAGTTCAAGATATTAGTCAGGAAGAATCAATACGCAAAGAAGTGGGATACTGAAGTACTAAGGAATGACGAGATACGTTTGAAGTTCTCTAACGCTATAGATACAGCAATAAGGAATAGCGCAGTAGGCAGTACAGTTGAAGAGGAATGGACATCTATAAAAAAGGCCATCACTGAAGTTGGGAAGGAAAACATAGGTACAAAGAAGGTAGCTGCGAAGAAATCATGGGTAACAGAAGAAATACTTCAGTTAATTGATGAAAGGAGGAAGTACAAACATGCTCCGGGAAAATCAGGAATACAGAAATACAAGTGGCTGAGGAATGAAATAAATAGGAAGTGCAGGGAAGATAAGACGAAATGGCTGCGGGAAAAATGTGAAGACATCGAAAAAGATATGATTGTCGGAAGGACAGACTCAGCATACAGGAAAGTCAAAACAGCCTTTGGTGACATTAAAAGCAACGGTGGTAACATTAAGAGTGCAACGGGAATTCTACTGTTAAATGCAGAGGAGAGAGCAGATAGATGGAAAGAATACATTGAAAGCCTCTATGAGGGTGAAGATTTGTCTGATGTGATAGAAGAAGAAACAGGAGTCGATTTAGAAGAGATAGGGGATCCAGTATTAGAATCGGAATTTAAAAGAGCGTTGGAGGACTTACGGTCAAATAAGGCAGAAGGAATAGATAACATTCCAACAGAATTTCTAAAATCACTGGGGGAAGTGGCAACAAAACGACTATTCGCGTTGGTGTGTAGAATATATGAGTCTGGCGATATACCATCTGACTTTTGGAAAAGCATCATCCACATAATTCCGAAGACGGCAAGAGCTGACAAGTGCGAGAATTATCGCACAATCAGCTTAACAGCTCATGCATCGAAGCTGCTTACAAGAATAATATACAGACGAATGGAAAAGAAAATTGAGAATGCGCTAGGTGACGATTAGTTTGGCTTTAGGAAAAGTAAAGGGACGAGAGAGGCAATTCTGACGTTACGGCTAATAATGGAAGCAAGGCTAAAGAAAAATCAAGACACTTTCATAGGATTTGTCGACCTGGAAATTGCGTTCGACAATATAAAATGGTGCAAGCTGTTCGAGATTCTGAAAAAAAGTAGGGGTAAGCTGTAGGGAGAGACGGGTCATATACAATATGTACAACAACCAAGATGGAATAATAAGAGTGGACGATCAAGAACGAAGTGCTCGTATTAAGAAGGGTGTAAGACAAGGCCCCTTTAGCCCCTACTCTTCAATCTGTACATCGAGGAAGCAATGATGGAAATAAAAGAAAGGTTCAGGAGTGGAATTAAAATACAAGGTGAAAGGATATCAATGATACCATTCGCTGATGACATTGCTTTCCTGAGTGAAAGTGAAGAAGAATTAAATGATCTGCTGAATGGAATGAACAGTCTAATGAGTACACAGTATGGTTTGAGAGTAAATCGGAGAAAGACGAAGGTAATGAGAAGTAGTAGAAATGAGAACAGCGAGAAACTTAACATCAGGATTGAAGGTCACGAAGCCAATGAAGTTAAGTAATTCTGCTACCTAGGCAGTAAAATAACCAATGACGGACGGAGCAAGGAGGACATCAAAAGCAGACTCGCTATGGCAAAAAAGGCATTTCTGGCCAAGAGAAGTCTACTAATATCAAATACCGGCTTTAATTTGAGGAAGAAATTTCTAAGGATGTACGTCTGGAGTACAGCATTGTATGGTAGTGAAACATGGACTGTGGGAAAACGGGAACAGAAGAGAAGCGAAGCATTTGAGATGTAGTGCTACAGACGAATGTTGAAAATTAGGTGGACTGATAAGGTAAGGAATGAGAAGGTTCTACGCAGAATCGGAGAGGAAAGGAATATGTGGAAAACACTGATAAGGAGAAGGGACAGGATGATAGGACATCTGCTAAGACATGAGGAAATGACTTCCATGGTACTAGAGGGAGCTGTAGAGGGTAAAAACTGTAGAGGAAGACAAAGACTGGAATACGTCAAGCAAATAATTGAGGACGTAGGTTGCAAGTGCTACTCTGAGATGAAGAGGCTAGCACAGGAAAGGAATTCGTGGCGGGCCGCATCAAACTGGTCAGTAGACAAAAAAAAAAAAAAAAAAAAGAAAAAAAAAAAAGAAGGTTCTCGTGTACAATTGCAGGGCGATAGATTAATTATAAAGCGTGGTATAGCAATGGAAAATGTGATTGTGAAAGTGGAACTAAATCTTACCTGTTAATCCGAGCACTGCTGTGTCTAAACCTTGTTGGGAAGTGTGTTACTTACGATTTCAATAACTGAAGTAAAAATGGTACTTGTCGTTATCCTGTGAACGCTACAGCTTTCCACTTAATTATAAAGGATTTGAATAATCGTGATGCAGAGAGACTGGTTGTTCTTCGTTTTAACCAACAGGGTCAGATTTGCCAACGAAGTGTGTTCTCTCCGTTAAGCACGCCTTACCCAAGTCCGACAGTTGCAAACTAAACCACCGTAATGAAGCGTGATCAGGAAATATAGGGGGAGGGGGGTTACTGTCGCTAATCGTAAGTGATGGGCAGACTGTTCCACAACTTCGTTCCTTTCATACAAGTGTGTCAGAAGGCTGAGAACTGGGCAGAGATACATCCATCTGAGAATACTCGGTAGAAAGTTTCCAGCATTCGCCAAATATTAATTGTTTAAATAGTTAAACAATGCGCCAGCTACGTTTTATTACATAAATCATTAATGACACAGGTGACGGGTTTTTAAGAAGATTGATTATAGTAAATGAAGTTAAAATCGCTTTAAAACTGAGGAAAACTTTACAAAACTCTTACTCGGAATCTTAGGATTGAAACTATCATCATCAAACATTAAAATTTACGGTAAGTGTGTTGATGTTTTAATTATTTCATGTTATAATAATTGGGTTTTCAGCCGTAATTGATCTTGTCATCAGACCAACTTGGGAACAAGTGTGTTGCGGAGCCCTACGTTCAAAAATATACGCATAATCGTATGCTTCAAAGCACTTGTGCTTGCATCAGTATTGTACACTATGGTCAGATCTGCCACAGGTCGCCACTTATCCTTCTCCTCAGGCGGGGAACTCTCCGACGTGACGTTCTGTAATGAGACGGGAACATCCAACACCGTGTTGCCTACTCCTAGTTTCACCGCCCTTGAATTACTTTTCATGGATGCTCACGACAGTAGCACGACTACGAGCTTCACAGTTTCAGTAAATCTCCTTTTAGGTGCTGGGCATAGCTATGAATCGTTTCTCAGAGTTGTTAAGTCAATGGATCTCCCGATTTGCGTCGCTTAAGTGATTCCTGTTTCTGCTTATATAGGTTTCGTGGCGCGTCATCCCAAACACCATCAGGCTTCATTCTCGCGATGAGCACTTACGAGGGACGAGTAATGCGACATATTTTTTCTCAAAGCAGGTTTGTTTTATTCAGGATTCCAATACGCCATGTTACACTCCACACTTTTGACTACAAAACCCTATTTTTCAACAGCATCTAGTACCTTACGCCATCTTACTGTGAGGACCTGTATGGTCACATGGTACCACTCTACTGATCGGCGTCGGGGCCAACGTCTTTCTACATGAATAACCCCCCCCCCCCCCGGTATCATCCATGTGTACCGCTTCCCGAGGTGTTTGACTGTGATCCGTCGATGACTTCGAATGAGAGTTTCCTCACGTGCCAGCACTGCACGAGTCACAGCTGCGTGCTGCTGACCGGTACGTGGCAGATCAGAGAGGCTTGCACGACTTTGTTGCGATGATGTCAGCCGCTCGTCCAACGGCTCAGCGTGTTTTTGTTCACTGGTAGGTCTCCTTAGATATTCTACAAGCGCATATGAATATCTGCGATGCTCTAGTTGTCCGCCAGAAACTCAATGACAGCCCTCTGCACCGCCGCGCGGCTCCCCCCGTCAGAGGTTCGAGTCCTCCCTCGGGTATGGGTGCGTGTGTTGCCCAAAGCGTAAGTTAGTTTAAGTTAGATTAAGTCATTTATAGGCTTAGGGACCGATGACCTCAGCAGTTTGGTCCCGTAAGACCTTATCACAAATTTCCAAAAATAGCCCTCTGATTGGATTGCACCTCCGGTACAGACGTCATTTAGAAGGCTACTTATAGCAGCGTCACCAACAGGAACTTAATAAAACTCTAGGGACTAAAGCAGAAATATTCCACGAAGTCCCACAGTAAATTCTGCATTTTTTCACCTGATACTGGCCAGGAAAAAATGTGTTACGTTACTTACTGAACGCCCTTCGTACAAAGTGTTGTCTCGTCATTGTACGTTCATATATAGCTCGAATGCAGCATTCATTTTGCCTTGCTGACGCAGAGCAGTATGCTAATATGCTACAGTCTCCAGGCGTCAAGAACTAGCTTACGCAGTCTTGATAAGAAAAGAGTTGCACAGTCTTTTCAGACTAATACAGTCAGAGTTAACTTTGTGCTCAAATTTTTTGTTAACTTACTTCATGAAGACGTATCGAAACTCGCTGGGTGCCACTGTTTCTCAGACGGGGGAAAATGTACGCTAAGAAGTAGATACTAAAGGATTTTTGATGGTGGAATTAATTTAACAACAGAAACGTGGCTATTCTTTGCTTGCTTATTATTAAGAAAACATTTGGTACTGATTAAGACACCTGGATATCGAGTACGATTCATAGTAGCGTAAAAATGCAGTGCTGATTATGATATATGAAACATTCAGTTATTCAAAGCTTCATGTGATATGCAGCCGCTATTACCTGCAGTATAAAATTAAACTGTTAGAAGCAGAACTTAAGAACCGAAAATACAAAACATTGTCTGTCGTATGTTACAGAATTTCTACTCAGGTGCGGCATAATAACTTTGAAATTACACTCAAACTATATTAAATCGTATGAACTGTACTTCCTTTTTCGTGACTGTATTCCGTGATGGTTCAAATGGCTCTGAGCACTATGGGACTTAACATCGGAGGTCATAAGTCCCCTAGAACTCAGAACTACTTAAACCTAACTAACCTAAGGACATCACACACATCCATGCCCGAGGCAGGATCCGAACCAGCTACCGTAGCAGTCGCGCGGTTCCGGACTGCAGCGCCTAGAACCGCGTGGCCACCACGGTCGGCTGTATTCCGTGATAAAACGTTACTTTTACATTGCGGATGTGTAATTATCGGGCAGTGAGAGAATCGAACAACAACAAATGTGAACGAACTGTTGATTTTTCCCTGCTCCGGGTTCTCTAGAGATGGTTTGCAATACTTCTTCAAATATTTCCAATGCGAGGGGCATACGTGACCTTTATAACGGCGTGGGACAAAGTGTAATCAGAGCAGAAACGTATCGAAGAGGTAAACAATCTTGCTCGCAATATCGTGGTACCGAAAGAGAAACGTATCGCTGTATCTGACTGAAAGTTCACAAATGTTTGTCATATACTCATGACGTGACTATTGTACAAATACATCAGTCATCTCTAAAATAAAGTTTTCTGTTATTTGAAAAATAGATGATCCCTGTCAACATTTGGTAGACACCTCTAAAGGAGGGGGAGGGGGTGGGGCTGGCGGATGAGTGGTAGGAAAATGTAGTAAGGTAGAGTTAACCAGCTTACCGAAAATGAGAAGATTGGAAATACTACTTCCATAGGACAGAGGAAGGTACCGACTGTGATCATATCGGAGGAATGCCACTGCAGTTGGCCTTAGGTGAAAAACAAGTTCAGTTTGAATGTGAGTGAGTAATTTAACGGTGACTAACCCGAATGCATACGAAGCGCTTAACGCGTGCATCGTTTCACTCTTTCAACAATTTCACATGTCTGTCATGGCACTCTGTTTTCAATGACATGCATGACAGCCAATTAATAAACAGAAATTTCGTGTTGGTGATACATACAGTACAGCTACAGTTTGTGCACTGATAAAAGTAATTTCCTCCAGTGGTCAAAGGTATCTCTTCCTGTCGTGTTTACATCTCCTATACTTTGTATACACTGAGGTAAGCAAAGATGGCGTATTAGAAGATAATACGTGCAAATAATACATAAAATATAATGATAACAGTAGTGAAAAATTTATATAAAGTTTTAATTATTGTTGTTACTATTCTACAATAAATAATTTCCAAAAGCGTACAGATTTGCAACTACCTGCCACTGTGGCCGAGGTCGCCAACGTACGCTTATGAGCTGCCGTTCGACGCGGGGTAAGCCCATTCGAATCCTGGTGGTACAAAAATTTTCACTGCCAGTGTTTAGCCGGGTAGGGGAGGAGCGCTGGTTGTGTAAAGTTCTGACCACCAGACTTTGCGCTAACGTCCTGGTTTCAGTACTAAACCTCCCGCACTGTGTCATGAGGTGAAGGCATGTGCCACTTTGAATGAAATAATCCGCACTGGCTACAGCATACTTCTTTTTTACCAAAAATCAGGACCGGTTTTGTGCCACTAGAAGACACATCCTCAGGTGATGGAGACTCTTTATAATAGGATACCCGAAAGAAAACTGCCTTAGAACCACACCCCGTGTTTCACATCATGTTGTAAACAAATAGCGAGCTGAAACTTCCTGGCAGATGAAAACTGTGTGCCGGACCGAGACTCGAACTCGGGACCTTTGCATTTCGCGGGCAAGTGCTCTACCGTGAGGACGGGGCGTGAGTCGTGCTTGGGTAGCTCAGTCGGTAGAGCACTTGCCCGCGAAAGCAAAGGTTCCGAGTTCGAGTCTCGGTCCGGCACACAGTTTTAATCTGCCAAGAAGTTTCATATCAGCGCACACTCCGCTGTAGAGTGAAAATTTCATTCTAAGTAGCGAGCTGAAAGCAGTAGTTGTTATTTAAAACGAAGGGGCAGCAGAACCGCGCCAGAAGCAGGAAAGTGGCTGAGTGGCTGCAGGCAAGTACTGCCCCTCATAAGAGACTACGTAAGGCAGTACCTCCGGTCATATGAGAAATGATAAATATTTGCATTCCTCAAACAGCGACTATAATTCTTATCCAACCAATTTGAATCTATGGCTGTTATATTCCGACTGACACCTTTACGACACTAACTACAAAAAACCAGTGCCACTCGAATTTACTTTTCGAATGAAGTTTCTCCTAATGATAAGTTAGAAAGAGCGATCTGTATCTACTTTAAACAAATTTTTTGCAGCCAAGATCGTGTACAAAACCGTTTTGAAAACGGTCTTCACTATAAAAAAATTTCTTTCATTTTCTCTTGAAATTACAGTTAGCAGTTTATAAGACGTTTCTCAAAACTGTTCTTATATACAGGGACAGGGACAGATTCCTGATTGGAAATGATCATTTGTCCGCAAATGTATTGTCGCCACGGAAGATAGCTCTGATGAATGACAGTTCTTCTGACCACGTGCCGTGTGTTCCTTGTGTGTTTCAGTCTGTATGATTGACGCAGTGTAGTGTAAGCCGCGGAATGGTCCGGTATTCGTGTCGAGAACAAGCCGAAATGGTGTTTGTGGGCAGCCGAACAGATGCAGACAATCGAAAAGGAGCACGGCTACACCAAAACAAGTACCCTCACAGACACCAACCCCATTACACGTCATCTCAACTCCTTTTTAGGGGTCTGTACGTCCATGGGTTCTTTCAGACAAACGAACGCGCAGAGAGACGGCTGACACTGCGTACCGTGTTCTAGAGGATATGAGACGAACCCTAGTACAAACTCCAGGAAATTGGCCCACTAACATGGAGTAAGCCAAGGTACGATTATGTGTACCCTGCATGACAACCGCTACTGTTCTTATCACTTGAAACGAGTGCAAGGATTATCGACAGCGGATTTCCCTCCACGACACCTTTACGACACTAACTACAAAAATCCAGTACCACTCGAATTTCCTTTTCGACTGAAGTCTCTCCTAATGATAAGTTAGAAATAGCGATCTGTACGTACAAATTTTTATAGCCAAGATCGTGTCCAAAACCTTTTTGGAAGCGGTCTATTGTTTTTGCACTAGACCATTACAATTACGGAATTTCTGTGATCAGTGCTCTTTACCGACGAAGCAACCTGTACGAGAACTGACATCATAAATCCGAATAATCGTCATCTGTGGACTAAAGGCACGGCACGTGGTCAGAGAAACTTTCACTCGTCAGCGCCATCTACCGAGACAATTATGCATGTCCGGGCACACGTTCATACTACTTTTTCTTTAATATTTGCAGTCAGGCAGCAGTCCCTGCAGTTTGTCGTTTTATTAAGATTCACCTTTTACAGTAGGCTACGTACCATCTCACACTATGTACATTAAAATTTTATGAGTCGGACAAGTAAACAATTCCAGGTTATACCTCGTGAAGCCAATAACTAAAGGCTTGCAGGAAACGGATATCCAACAGCAGTAAATATATGAATATTTTATTATGCTACCAGTTTCGGTGCCTCATTGGCATCATCTTCAGGTCTTTATGCACGAATCAAAATAAACCGTCCAGGGGTTTGTGCTTACTAAAGGAACCGCTATATTAGACTGGTTTCCTTAGATATCTTTACAATAGACCTGGAAAATTCACGTTAGACGTGTGAAATTTCCAGAAATATTGGCAAGATATCTCAGGAAACCAGTCTGATACAGTGGTTCGATTTCGTTTGGTCATCAATCTTCTGTCTGGTTTAATGCGGCCCATTACGAAATCCTCTCCTGTGCTAACCTCCTCTTGAAAGAGTAGCACTTGCTACCTACTTCATCAATTATTTGCTGGGCGTATTCCAGTCTCTGTCTTCCTCTACAGTTTTTACTCTCAACAGCTCCCTGTAGTACCATGGAAGTCATTCCCTGATGTCTTAACAGACGTCCTATCATCCTGTCCCTTCTCCTTATGAGTGTTTTCCACGTATTCCATTCCTCTCCGATTATATGCAGAACCTCCTCTTTCCTTACCTTATAAGCTCACCTAATTTTCAACATTCGCCTGTAGGACCACATCTCAAATGCTTCGTTCTCTCATGTTCCGATTTTCCCACAGTCCACGTCTCGCTACCATACGATACTGTGTCCAGACGTACATTCTCAGAAATTTCTTCCTGAAAATAGGGCATATGTTTGATACTCGTAAACTTCTCTTTGGCAGGAATGCCCTTCTTACCAGTGCTAGTCTGCTATTGATGTACTCCTTGCTCCGTCCGTCGTTGGTTATTTTGCTGCCTTAACTTCATCTACTTCGCGACCATTTCTGCTACTGCTAATTACCTTCGTCTATCTTCGATTTACTCTCACTCCATATATTGCACTCATTAGATTGTTCATTTCATTCAGCATATCATGTAATTCGTCTTCACTTTCACTCAGGATAGCAACGTCATCAGCGAATCGTATCATTGATACCCTTTCACCTTGAACTTTAATTACATTCCTGAACCTTTTATTTTTAATTTACATCATCGCTTCTTGGATGCACTGATTGAAATGTAGGGGTGAAGGGCTACATCCCCTGTTTTATACCCTTTTTAATCCGAACGTTTCGTCCTTCGTCGTCCACTCCTATTATTCCATATTGGCACATGGAATACACATATTGTGTATTACCCGTCTCTCTCTATAGGTTTTTCTCAGAATTTCGAACATCTTGAACCACTGTACATTTTCTAACGCTTTTTCCTGTGAACGTGTCTTGATTTTTAATTAGTTTTCCTTCCATTATCAACCGTAACGTCAGCATTGCCTTTCGGGTGCCTTTGCCTTTTCTTAAGCCGAACTGATCGTCATCCAGCACATCCTCAATTTTATTTTTCATTCTTCCATATATTATTCTGGTCAACAACTGGGATGCATGAGCTGTTAATAATCATCGCAATTGTCAGCTCATGTAGTCTTTGGAATCGTGTGGATGATATTTTTCCGAAAGTCAGATGGTATGTCGCCAGACTCATACATTCTACACACCAACGTGAATAGTCGTTTTTTCGCCACTTCCCCCAATGATTTTAGAAATTCTGGTGGGATTTGTAAGCACAAACGATAGGCTGACTTATTTTGTATTCAGCAGCATGAAGACTGTGCCAGTGAGATACCGAAACTGGTTGCGTAATAAAATTGTTTCATAAATTTACGAGTGTTGGACCTCTCTTTTCTGCAAGTCTTGGGTCTGTCGCAGTCCTATTCTTCCACTTATACATGGTGGACTTGCAAAAACTAACTGAAGAAGTGACATTTGTCTTCTACATCTCGGCAATAATCCGATAAATGTGAAACATCTGAAAGTATTCAAGGCAGTAACAATTACAAAATATTTCTTAAAATACAATTATAATATGACTTATCAGATATTATGACTTAAGGATTAATGCTAACTACACAAGGTGACAAGTTATTCGTAAATACGAGTCCCAATATCTAACTAATTACGTAGGTAAGTACCAATATCACCCTCCGGTCTGCCGAGGCTGTTGGCAATCGGGGTGCACTCAGCCCTTATGAGGCAAACTGAGGAGCTACTTGACTGAGAAGTAGCGGCTCTTCTCAGGAAAACTGACAACGGCCACGAGAGCGGTGTACCGACCACACATGCCCCTCCACATCCTTATTTATTGACGCCCGTAGACTGAGGATAACACGGCGGTCGGTTAATATCATTGGAGTCTTCCGAGACCTGTTAGGGAGGAGTTTTTAGTTAACTACCCGTATCAAATGGGAGGCACTTCCTGTGAGCTGTGTACCGGACGATAGAATTCGGTAAGGAAGTTCAAATACAATTACTGGAGTCACGAAATGGGGAAGACAGCATTCGAATACAGTTTAGCAAATCAAGCACTTTGAGTGATGGCGGAAACGTTCAAATAAATTTAATATTCCTTGTATTGCCACGGCTCCATAAAGAAAGAATTCACTTCCAGGAAGATTAGCTGTGTCGACGTAAACCACCACGATATCGTAAGATCCAATTCAGACAACGTGTAGTCGTTTTTTAACTCCTCTCTGTCTTCGACTTCTAGAGTTTTGACGTGGTTGCATATGACCCCAGTTGTTTTTGCGCCCTAAAACAAAACAAAACAAAACAACCGAAACAGTGGGCGGCAATGGAGAGTCCAATACAAATACTGTTCATCCTCCAAGTGTTGCGACCGCAGACAATGCAGAACACAACCGTGGCACATTCCTTGAAGCTGAGCCTGGCAACCTAGCCACACGTTTACAAGTGCTTGCGACACCGAGCTACTCCCTGGTTCACATCAGCCACCGTCACCACCGCGGCCAAAGATACGTAACATACGGATGATGTCAGTGATTGAAACCAACTGGTCAACAGCCTTACTCCGTCTACTTTTCCGTCGAACACCTAATACATAATAGCACATCCTTGCACGTCCCAGACCTACGATGTGATCCCTGTGAAGTTATATTCAAGAAAGAAATGGAAACATTAAAGCAAGTACCCATTGCCGACAGCTGTAGCAGCCCCATACTAGGCAAACGGTAACTCCTAGTAATGCTGAAGCACTCACAAGAAGAAAGTGAAAAATGAGAATAAGATCTTCCACACAATACCGTTTTCAGGTAATATTCCACATCGCGTTGCCGGTCTCTTTACATACGATGGCATTAATACACGGTCCAGTCCTATGTTCGACGTTAATGTGTAATAATTATTCACAGACAGCAGGTGGCAGCACTGCCAGTAGTGGGTATATAAAATGGTTCAAATGGCTCTGAGCACTGTGGGACTTAACATCTGTGGTCATTAGTCCCCTAGAACTGAGAACTACTCAAACCTAACTAACCTAAGGACATCACACACATCCATGCCTGAGGCAGGTTTCGAACCTGCGGCCGTAGCGGTCACGCGGTTCCAGACTGAAGCGCCTAGAACCGAACGGCCACATCGGCCGGCTGGGTATATAAAGCGTGTCGTGGGGTGGGGTGGCGAGGGGGGGGGGGGAGGAACGGTACAGTCGTTGTCGGTTGTCGTAGTGCGGAAATGAAGCGATTTATCTGACGTCCAGAATAGCATGATCGTTGGCTTTCGGACCAAGGGTGGAAGCATTTACGAAACGGATGCTCTTGCAAACTGTTAGTGTGCCGCAGTGGTTAAAGTGTACCGAGCATGGCAAAATGGCACTAACCAAAGCTGTCGCTGACGCAACTGTGGTGGACCTCAGGCCATAGACGATGAACGACGGCTACGGGGACTCGTATGAACCAATAGACGTGCAACTCTTGAGCAGCAGACCGCCCAGATGCACCA
Organism: Schistocerca americana; assembly: GCF_021461395.2. Taxonomy (NCBI): domain Eukaryota; kingdom Metazoa; phylum Arthropoda; class Insecta; order Orthoptera; family Acrididae; genus Schistocerca; species Schistocerca americana. The sequence goes on along the minus strand of NC_060121.1, from coordinate 720,977,122 downwards.
AGACGTTACCAACGCCGTCTCCTCGATGAGCGTCCAGTAAACGTTGCTGCATATGGGCTTCCATGGCAGATACTCGTTCACTCGCCCGTGCTGAATGCTGTTCATCGGCGACGAAGTCTGGAGATTCCACTGCAGTATCGCAACTGGACATGCACTGAGTGACTACAGGTGGCCTTTTCAGAAGAACTACATTTGTGCTCCATCGGTCTGATGACCTTCTGCGCCTGCGGCGTGAAACATCTGAGAGAAAATACTCTGCAACATTTATGATCTGGGGAATGTCCACAGCTACAAGCAGTCTCCTTTTCCTCAGCACGATAGCATCTACCTGGAGGACAAAGCAATGTGTGACGCAGCTCGCACTGTGTGCGCGTGGTTCGAAGAGCACTAGGATTGGTTTAACATATTATCCTGGCCGCCAGAGTCCCCGGATTTAAATCCAATCGAGAATCTGTAGATCACTTCGACCGGGCTGTTCGCGCCATGGATCCTCAGCGGAGAAACCCAGCGCAACTGGCCACAGCTCTGGACATAGCTCCATGTCCCTGTCGGTACTTTCCAGAATCTCGCCGAGTTTCTTCCTGCACGTCTCGCAGCGGTGCGCTCTGCAAAAGGGTGTTAGTCAGGTTCTTGACTGGTGGGCACATTAGCGTGACTAGACAGTGTATCATGCACCAGAGGTAACAAGATCAGGAAAACATTGCCGTATAACAGGAGCACAATAATCCTCATACGGTTGTACAAAATTCAACATTAAGAGTGTGAGTGTTCCTACATAAATCATGCACGTAGATCATTGAAATATGAAAGAAAGTATGGTAGCACTAAAAGAAAAATACACTCATCAGTAGCCTCACGCTCCTGCATGAAAAAAAAAAAAACACTGTGTTAATAACAGGAGTATCAGCGTTCTACATATCCATCCTCAAAGCAGGAAAATAAACGTTCTTCAGAGACCCTCCCCATCCCCCTCCCCCTTCCCCTCCCCCTAACCTCCCCCTCCCTCTCCCTCTCCCCCCCTCCACTGATGTGGCTTTCGGGTGTTAGATAAGGGTATCTTCTATGGTGGTAATGACATGGTAGACATATGCATTTGGAAGAAGAACGAAAGTTCTCGAAACCAACAGAATCTGTAATATCTGTAATACGGCTATCGAAGATTTTACAGGGAACAAGTAGAGGGGCTAAATGGTTTCCTTCTGTACAGCTTGTGGACACTGAAGAACAAGTGACTGACTTACGTTGAGGCAATGAGGCAAAACGAGAGAGAGAGTTACGAAGTGAATTATTCCCCAGTTAATCCAGAGAAGTAGGTTCCTATCTATTTTAATTTAAAAAAACAAGGTAGTGATTATTTTATCATCTATGCATCATGAAAGTATCTGTTGACACCATCACTCAGAAACTAAAGATGACAGAATCTTATAACCTCTCCGAGTAGGACTAGATTCCCTGGATGAGAAGCGCTGCTGTAGTGGTCGAGGTACTAGACGATGGTCGGTATCAACATTTTACCAGATTCTCGACATTAGTGCTCTCAATTCATATCTGCTCTTTCAAACATATCCCTCGGACAAACAGGTTTAATTTCATGCTCTCTTTATACTTCTACTAGAAAGAAGAGTGAATGCCATGAAAACAAATCGTGAACTCTTGGTGCGTATTCGAAGAGTCTTGGAGGGTATCAGAAGTGATGGTTGCTGACAAAGTATTTCAAAAGTTTGAAAAGAGGACACCTGATTCTTTGTAAGAAGTGGAAGACATTTTATGTTTGTTAGCTTGTAAAAATCCAGTGCGTCTTAGATGCATAAAGAAAGACTGAAAACAATGTCCAGAACAATTGTGAAGCACAATCAGTTTCCCTTCTTGCAAAAATTTGTATTCTTTTGGTTAAAATATAATGGTATTGCGTCTTTGAATTGCTTCCTACGTGTATTGATAAATGAACTTTCGCAATTTTTTTAACAGAGTGATAGCTGTGAATATTATACACATTCCCTTCTCTACAAGACATCGCTGTTGTGCTTCATTAGTAACAAATATTTTGATTACTGTTAAAAAACAAAAAAAGGAAAGCAGAATACATTTCACGTATCCAGTTTTTAATGGTTCAGTTGCACCCATTCTTCTCTACATATGTAGTAAATTACTTATCATTTTTAATTATTATTTTTAGTAATCCACTTAGTATAGAGGTTGGTAGCAATAAGTTAATTTTCTTTTAATTTCTTACGTTGAATTAATGCAAGTTGTATAAAACATTCATGCATAGAGTTTTCTCAACATATAATATTTGGTTTGCTGCTGTTGGTCAGTAAATATTATTCTGTAAAATCATGATATCTGATTTGGGATTTATATACATGAGGAAATAATAAAGCAAAATGGTCTGGTAGACTTCATTTCACAAATTATGTCTCAATATAAGTAACTCAGAAGTTAAGGGTTAATAAAAGTTTCAAGAGGATGGAGAACGAAATAAACAGATTCCTGAAATTGTATCAAATCTGATATAGATTCTCACTGCGGCCATTCGGAGAAATTAGGTAACTTACTCAAAACGGCGACAAGCGTTAAAAACTACATGAAGTTGCAAACGGCCTCTTCTTCGGATACTAGGCGCGCAAGGGTACAGGGCAGAATGCGAAAGACGTGGTCAGTTCCCTGTGCCCCAACAGGTAGGCCTTTGCCTCTGCTCCTCTCATGGTTGGCAACAGTCATGTTCTCTGGGTCGGAGGTTCACTGAAATGCAGCATCTCCGATGCTAGAAAAACATGGAGAGCAGACGTACCAGCCTCATTTTCCCTGAGTTGCTAGCTTGCATGTGGATCGTCTGACGTGACCATACCTAACTCCTGGCGTTTGCCACCTAGCAGTCACACAGTATTCGTGCCCAATACTCTGAGGAGAACGTCTCAACGATATCCTCGCTCAGATTTTATCTTTTTTATTCGATGTGCACACCTACATTGTTTCTAGGCCGAAAATCAGCAGCGTTAGCCACGTGCTGAGAAAATACTCGCTCACTTGCACTTCGTGCACGATGGATTTAGTACACTCACTATAGATTTGTAGCAACTATTCCCGCAGTTTTAGCACAGCTTTGGTTTAAACATTCTTTTTGAGTTTTTTTTAATGTAGAGACTACTTACATTTGCTTATTCTGTGGTCAGTGAAGGCTTCTCTCGACTCAATGTTTGTAACTCTTTTCTAAGAGCATGTGTTATTGCTAATCTACAATTCCACATATGCTCCTGCTTTGTCGACGAAACGACGGAAACGTATAGGAATGTCATGAACTCATTTCTGCCAGAAACTCACAAGTACATTTTCGAGGACAACTGTGATCCTCTCTAATGGATTCCTGGGGTTCACATTGTTCCAGCCAACGCCCTGAAAAAAGTTTGTCCAGTCAGTCATGAACGACGGAGGCAAAATGAGGTGGTGTTCCTTCTTGGCAAAAAAGAATATACCCTACATTGTCACATTGTAAAATAAATGGTCACACATATTCATTCAGCTTCTGGCGATACCGTTCGCTGCGCGTGGTGTCTCGCAACTGAATGGATCGTCAAGACAATCCACGGTCATTCCACACCAGACTGCCAATTTTGGCAGACTTCGTGATTTTTAAATTGTCATTCCTAGGTTTCTTTCTGTTCAGTAAAAGTAGTTGTGTCGTTTGACGAATTCCCCAAAGCGAAACATCGTGTCATCGCCCCAAATAATGATCATCAAAAAATCCAGCCAATCTTTATGCCATGCCAGCAAATTTCTCCATATTCCATAATCCTGTCAGAATATAATGGGGTTTTCGGATTTCTCAGATCAGATCCTTCGTTAACATGCTGATTCCATTCTCTTGAGCCGCCTGGCGTGTTGATTTACCAGGACTGCCTCCACATTTTCTGGAGATCGCGTCCCCAAAGGTCGTCATCCTCGTGGTTCATCCAAAACTCATTCAGTCGTAATTGGCTTGCTGTGATAATTCCTAAGGATTTCAGCATCAGATGTGGCCACCATAGCTGAACACGTGCTACATGTAGCCACACTTCAAACCGCGAAGCGATCTGGTCGCGTTCTTCTAAAGTCAACTTTCCTACCTTCTCGTTGTTCGCCGCAAGAAGATGCTGCGGACGGTGAAGGAATTCACAGGGCTCCTGTAACAAAATGTAAGAACGTTCATTCACAAATATCAACAATCACGAAACATATGGATTTTTAAAACTAAGGAGCGAATTCTCACCCACCCCGTATAGCCCGTTTTTAGATTCAAGTTGTAGATCCTATCCGCTTACCTGAGTCCTCTAATAGTCAAGAACCCCCTGCAAACAGATAAGAAGTCAGTATTTTCCACTGTCGGGAGCGGTCGTTATGTGACTTAAATCACAGCCCCGTGAAGATTTTACATGTTAAGTCAGCGCATGCTCCAGCCGTACTATCAGCTAGTCAAAAAAGTAAAGCATGAGAAGTCTCCACTTTACCAAATGAAACGGTTGCCTTCAAGAGGATATAAATTTGATGTTATAAAACGTCTCTTATCACAGGCCAACGAAATTTTTTTTAAAACTTTTTTTACTTTGATAACTGATCTTTATAGATATTTATGAGCTGAATCCAAATCTAGCCTTAGTTTTTTTGTATCACCCGTAGTTTTCGAGCAACACGCTTTTTATTATATAATATAAAAATCCTATGCAGTACGTTAAATGAGGAAATTAATGAAACGCTTTGTTACAACATAAGCATCGTTTGTATTTACAGTAAGCTACTTAAAACAATGATATGTGTTAATAGAGGTTTCACTTGACAGCTGGAACTGATTTGTATTTTCATTCTCTTTTCTCTTTCAAGCTTCTTGTGTAACTTTTTCTACGATGAGTTGCTTGCTGAAGTGACCAACAGTAGTCCCCCATCCTGTTGGTGCTCTAGCGGCCTGGGCAGCATTTTGCCATCTCTAGTTTTGGATGAATCAATAAACAGTCTCCAGTCTTCCTTTTTGTATTCAATACCAAACCCATTCATCGGACCGGGAATGTTTGAGCAGTACACTAAATCACCTTCTTGTTGAAAAAAATTGGAAATTTGCTGGTCTCTCTTTCTATACATGTATATGCTGGCACCAAGTGCCAGTAAGTTCTTTTCTTTTAATCTAGAGCCAAGCAATTTAGCTTTTTCTTTCGTTAATCCCAGATCCCTTACCAAATCGTTAAGCTCGGTCTGAGTCAACAATTTGGACTTTAGACTTTTTGTATTACAATGGAATTCATTATCATCTGGTTCATCCAAATGAGGCTGAATATCAGAAAATACGTCTGTTGGAATAGATTAAATCATGTGGTGGTTCAGGAACCGGCAAATCCACACCATGCCCTTCTGGTCGGACGGGAAAGTGGGGTTAGGTTGACAGTAAACAAAAGAACATCTGTTAGGGTAGCTTATTACCTTCTTGTTTTTCGAATTATGAGCTGTAATATCAACACTTCAAAAGTAGCAATCATCGGAATGATTTTTCGGCTTCCTCCCTTTCATAGGAACGTCAAGTCTAAATGCATAATTTTCTCCTCTTTGGACCATTTTCTCAGATCTTCAACACACACATAACATACCTTATACGGCACTAAAGATTTATCTTGATCACCGAGTTTAGATCCAAAGTACGGTAGATAAAACTTTTTCACAAAGTCTGTAATGTTTCTTTGATGTTTTTTAATCACAAATTCACCGCAAATATAGCACAAACTGACAGCAGAGTTTTTACAACCACAATTATTGTACTGAGCACATATACAGGAAACGGGAAAGTGGGGTTAGGTTGACAGTAAACAAAACAACCATCTGTTAACACAAAAATAGTTAAATGGCTCTGAGCGCTATGCGACTTAACTTCTGAGGTCATCAGTCGCCTAGAACTTAGAACTAATTAAACCTAACTAACCTAAGGACATCGCACACATCCATGCCCGAGGCAGGATTCGAACCTGCGACCTTAGCGGTCGCTCGGCTCCAGACTGTAGCGCCTAGAACCGCACGGCCGTTCCGGCCGCCACACAAAAATAGAATCGACCTCTTTTGGCCAGCAAATGTTTTTCAGCAGTGCTACCAACGTCATCTACATTCATTACACCTCTTTTTAAAATTATTTTAACTGCATAAGACCTGTTAAATTCCTTAAAAAATATCTTAATTTAAAAAGTTAACTGTAAAATGTGAATAAATAGTGGGTGATACAGTACTTTAAGTATCATATTTGGATTTACTGCCCTAACAAACGCAAGAATACGGTATTTTCAGCAAAAAAGTTTTTCCATCGCTGGCCTGTCGATGCTAAGCAATACACTTGAAAATTGAACACATTAAGTGTGTCAGCAGAATAATTACTACTGGTTTATAAAATAATATGTATGCGTGTAATCCAATTGCACGTTAGTGAAGTTAATCTTGTAGGTATTAAAGTTCAGATCGGCGCAGCAGCGTCTTAAGATGATTGTAGCGGCAGTATTGGCGTAAAGACTATTTCTTTCGTGACAGTATATGAATGTATCTATGATGACATCGGACAAAAATTAGTCATATGTTTAAGTCTTGAATGACCAATAAGCTTGTAACATTTGCAAAAAGCGAGGGGTATATTAAAAGTTAAGAAGGGAAAGGTTTTCACAATGTCAAAGATGGTTGTTTGAAGACAGGTACTTTCTGGGCCATAAATGCTCAGAAATTAGTTCAGTTCATTTGTTCTACATATCTCATGCTCACAGGACAAAATAAAACGAACTTATTTTTAAATCGAAATTTAACGTGTCCATTCTATGGAGCTCTTACGAATTACTTTAGGGCGATAATTTTTTCATCGTTATATACTGAGAGGGAGTGTACAACACGAAGAAACATCAGTGCTCCAACAGCGACTGAGCACCGCTGCTGCATGGTGGTAGCAGGCAACAGTGGGCTAGGGAGGTGCTCACATCGCTGGAGTACTGATTATTTTTCGCGTTTTACAGTCCTTGTTAATACATATCGATAAAACGAATATCACTAGAGCAATTTTGGACCGCGCTACCGAATGGCCACATTATATTTTAAAAGTTTTCCTTCGACGCCGGGCCTTGCGAGAAAGACGTGCTGACTCCAATCATACACTGAAAAGAAGAAATTGCAAATATCTGCCAAAACATCAGAGAAAAAGTGCCTGACGACTTCAACGTGACCCGTGCATATACAGGTAGCTTCAAACTCTCTGTATCTAGGGGAGGTAGATCACGTCATGGGGAAAAAATTTTGTTGGAGACAAAATGTTCCCTGACGTATCTCGGCGACACTAGCCGCTGTTAAAGTCTGGTTTTGCACCAAAGAGGTAGCACTTCGTAGACATTCTGCAGCCTTCGTGTGTAATGTGTCTTGCCTAACTTCCAATCATCTGCTCCACGTGAGAGACAACAGGCAGGGCAAAATTTGAATGCCAAGTTCGCTTCTAAAATATCTTTCTCCGCAGGGAGAGACTTGTTCTTATGGTGCTATTGTTGTCAGATAGATTTAAAGTTATTGGACGCTAAATACGGGATCATCGGCGCCCTTTCTGCAAGATAATAATTATATACATCCAAAATAACGAATGCCATTATTTATCCAGCAGCCACACTGAATTAAAACGCAGATGAATTACAGACATTGGCTGTGAGTGAGAAGTGGTCTAAACCAAAGGGGAAAGTTCAAATTTGTGCCGGAATCGGCGAAATGCCGACAGTAATGAGGACAATGGCCAAGGGGACCTACACCCGTAGTGTGTGGTTACATTGAGAATTTGGGTCATACGGAAGGCATGCTGGGGCAGTCCGTACTGCTTCGATAGTCACTGTATCCGTATGGCTTATGTGTCAGAGAAACTGCTTACTAAGCAGGAGACCCAAATTAGAAACCCGGTCTGGCACTCATTTTCAACTTTCCCATTGATTTGCATCAATGCCCGCTCGCAGCGAATGTCTGGGATTCATTTGTGTCTTAATTCATAGTGTTCATAATGGCTGCTGGATCAAAAATAGTTTCTGTTCATTCAGACATGTCCGAACTTGCTTTTGAAAACCGTCCTCTTAGAAATTTGTCACCAGATCAGGCAACAATTGCATAAAGCACACTTCTTGACACTCGAGGAAACTCATCATATAACGTAGAAATCGTAAAACGTCTTTTCCTTGACTTTTTCGTAAACTTTCTGCACCAGATCGTCAGCAATGGCTGGGAGTCGCCCACTTCGTTCCACATCGTGCACATTTGTACTCACATATTTCCGCACAATCCCATTGTTCATAATGTTATCTCCATACACTTCACCGGTCTGAGAATGAATTTCAGCCGCTTTCACGACATTAGCATTAAGAAAACGAATCACAGCGCATATTTCAGAATCGGCGGCATTCTCAATAGCGGGAGGCATTTCAAATACAAAAGACGTAAACACATCCAATATTGATGGGAATTATGTACAAAAATAAATTGAAAACAGTCATTCGTGCAACAACAAAATCACTAAGAAATTTCTAAATATTTTATTTTTATTTCAAAACGATACTTAATTCAAAAAGAAAAGACTCGTAGTCTCAACATAACAGCGCAGCAAACCACTGTCCCACCATCTGGAGAAGAAGTTCCCCAAACATCTCCCTAATATTCCAAACGTAAGCAAACACATAGAGCAGGTATTGTTCTTTGGTTTACCTGTGCGCAACAGGGGATGACTCGTGAACTGTTGAAAGACGCCCTGGCAATTCATGCAGGCACGTGTCCCGACTTGCATTTCAGGATGGTGAAAGTCGTTTTCTTGTCCTCGTTCTCGTTGCATCACCTTCAGAACTACGTTTCTCTTGTTTCCCCTCTCTGGACACGTAGTATGACGCCGTCCTGTGAAATACAGTACTTCATACAGCCTATGAATGTTTTCAAATCTCCAGCGAACGCAGTTTTCATTACCACACTTACACACTGAAAGTTCTATTTACTTTTTTGCAATAACTTACAAGGACATTTTATGGAAGCAAAATAAATGCATCATCAGCTGTTATTGTATTAGAGGAGTTGAGGTATTGCAAAACAAATTTGGATGTCTTGTTAAGACAATTTAGAGAAGCTTACCGAGAGTATGTGTTTATGCCTACTGGTATAAGATGTGCAAATAGTTATCATGATTTTAGGCAGGGTCGGTATCGACATTTGGGGTATACATATTAGAGCCTTAGTATGTGAAAACCTCAAAAGTCGTACCTCAGACGCACAGCCGAAGGCCATCCTAGAAAATTGCCTCCTGGTTAAGGAGGCATCCTATATTATAGAGTAAAATGGTGAGGCGTTCACAATGTATAGGGCAGTCGTAAATGTGAGTGCCGTCCATGGTGAATGTCGCCAAACTCTTAAATCAGCGGTGTGGTTGTATGCTGAAGAGTAACCAGATTGTGCGAAGCATAGCTTCTGCTACTGCTAATAACTAGACACCAGTGCCTATGAGCTTTAAATTGTACGGTAAAGCACTGAAGATGATCATTATGCGATCGAAAATGAATTTTACTGTTAATAAATCGTTAAACCTTACAAAAAAAGTTACAGAAGCTGGAAGTGTAAAAATAAAATATACTAAGGAAAAGAAAGAGAAACTGATAGAAGACATGAAAGTAACATTTTAGTAACAGTTACACACGTTTTAAAATGTCAGTAAGAGGTATATCGGAAGTACGAGAGGGATCAACGGAACGAGTGTTCTGTGAATACTAGATTCCATCGAGTTTCGTCCTCTTCACGTATAGCTACGCACCTAAAGGCGGAAGAATCAGCAATGATCAATGGCATGAAGATGCAGAAGGCAATGGAAACTACTGCATTAAAGACACATAATGTGTATCCACAGTACACGAGACCTGTAATTGAAAAGTGGCGTGATGTTCTCTCCACTGGCAAAACATTCCGGACTAGTCCCCCATTCGGATCTCTGGGAGGGGACTGCTGAGAGGCAGGTGACATTGACAAAGAGATTCAATAACCAATGAAAGGATAACGTTCACGAGTCGAAGCAAGAAATCTTAGAAACTTGAACATGGTAGGGAAGCTAGAAAATCTGTAAAGTGTAACATTACGACTATGTGGTCGAGCTATTCGTCCACCTTGGTCTGGAACTGAGGAGAGATGAATATGTTGTACGGCTACACGCTAGTGGGCCCAGGGCACAGGCCACGCTGTGAGCAGCCCGTGCAGAGACAATCAACGCTTCGCCGGAAACGGGTAAACACCAGAGCTGGGAATGTGGACGGCTGATACCCGCATTGCTTTTGGGCAGAATATGCTCCAGTAAGAGGTAGATAGTCAGACACCCTTAAAATAGCTAAGTTACTGAGCTTTGAGATTCGAAAATAACTCACATGAAATATTAATGCAAATCTGAATACATCGGCGACCTCAGAATAATGAGGCGTATACAATGACACAACTTTTCAATTTCTTTAAGACAGAAGTTAATATTTCACAGTGAACAAAATTTTACACAATTGACTTCTAAATTAACAACTTTTAAACGCTTCATGCGATCTCAATATACAGTATCTCAGGTCATGGCGTTGCACTACACATATCATTCCTGACACCTACTTGTCTGTACCTATTTTATTTATATCTTTTTCATTACGTAAATGTTTGTCAGAAAATCATATTCTCCACATTTACAAGGCAAATTAATTCAGCATGAATATCTCAGATTTAAGCATATCTACGTTTTTATGTTTTTATGACACTCTTGTGTCAGTAACTATATTTAAATGTTGGTTGCAAATGCCATTAAGAAACTGTGCTAATTTAAAAGTGGTCAATCGCATGTGTTAGCGGACCCACAATTGGAAAAAAGAATCAAGAGGCACCTCTGTCAAGAAGGCATAAATAGTAGTTTAAATAATATTTTTAAGCGATAATCTGTAGTCATTTAAAGTGAGTGCACTTGTACAAGAATATTAGTTTATTTATTTATGAACGAACTATTACTTATTGACTGGCGACTCCATAGAGTGCTGTGTGCACAACGACCATATGATAAGTAAAATTAGAAGGAAGGTCAGCGTTGGCCGTAATTTTGATGATTTATTAAAAGCAAAATCGATTTTCGATCACATAATGATCATCTTCAGTACTTTAGCGTACAAATTAAAGCTCGTAGGCACTGGTGTCTAGTTATTAGCAGTAGCAGAAGCTATGAAACGATCACAGTAACTCGTTTCATACCTTCTGCTACTGCTACTAACTAGACACCAGTGCCTACTGTTAATAAATCGTCAAAATTACTGCCAACGCTGACCTTACTTCTAATAAATGATCTGAATCGAATTTTTATTACGTTTCTTTTAATCAAATGTTGTTGTAATACATTAGTTTAGTGAGGAAAAGTGGTTACATTGAATCAAACCATGTATGTAGGGCTTGAGAAAGATGTATTTTTGGTGCGGATGGCCTTGAACCATTGACAGTTAAACATTGGAGGAACGCTGCTGGAATCAAGTGGAGATTGGGACTTTTCGAGCGGAGACCACAAGTAAGCGATTCGGGAAGCTGATGTCGCGTACTGGAAGACAGACCTGCCTATGGTGACGTGCGTGTTTCAGTCGTATAGACGATTGATTCTGAGCGATAAAAGCCGCTACAATACTTTCGAAGGGACTGTATATTTCGAAGGGTGAAATCTGCTCCAGAGCAGGTCTCTTAATTTCTCCGCTTGTATTATGGAACAGGGGGTAGACAGATTGTGAGTAACTGTTGTTCGGATTGCGTGTGTTAATTTGTGAATCATCATGTTGAACTCTGAACTGTTTTGAGATGGTGAATCTTTCGTGTCTTCTGATCACGAAATTGACTTAGGTTCCTCGAGTCTTTGATGACTATTTAGTTTGGGGATTTTGCAACCAATCTCATAACGCTCTCAACGTAATTTTACTGAATTTGAGTGGACTATTTTCTGTCTGTATTTCCTGTTTGTTTGAGATGTCTTTTCTTGAATAAGCATTATTCCATTTAATTCTCTGTCGTCTATATCAGTTAAAAATGTTACAATCGAACCCTTTTTACTACATAATTCTTTTATCTTTTCTTTTGTAGTCCTGTGTATTTTATTAACTCGCAACTGTAATCAGTGATTGACTATTTGACAGCAACATCACAGCTACAGGTTATTAATTGCAGCGAATTAGCTGCAGGGTGAGAAAGGAGATGTGTACGGCTCGACCCTATGACTAAAGGAAGCTATCCTTTTTAAAACCGTTGCAGTAGGGGGCTCGTCCGGGACATGAATCTAAACCATTTAGAATTGCAGTTGTAAATCTAACACGTTACAATATTCTCTATTCTGTGAACTAGGTTCCAAATCTATTGTAACGTCCCCTTAGAAAAATTTATTAATGATTGTGCTGGTAATCCCCTTACGTTATTTGATTTTCGAACAGCTGAGCAAAACTGAACATACTCAGACATTTCTCTCTTTACTTATTCTGATCATCACTAAACTGACACACAATATTTTTAGCGCAACGCAGTCTGACTTTTAATAATCCCTACAAAAGAATGGCCCTGACTAACAATAACCCATACCTTTCATGAATCACTTACCTCACAAAAATCTTCATTACTCGAACTACTGCAATACAGCGAGCGCCAATACTGCCAGCTAAATAAAAGATTCTAACTACTGAAGTCACTAGCTACTGATAGCAAGTGAAAGATTTCGATAGAGAACAAACAATGTATTTACCTTAATAGTGTTCAAAAGTCATTATACATTCCTGGAAATTGAAATAAGAACATTGTCCCAGGAAGGGGAAACTTTATTGACACATTCCTGGGGTCAGATACATCACATGATCACACTGACAGAACCACAGGCACATAGACACAGGCAACAGAGCATGCACAATGTCGGCACTAGTACAGTGTATATCCACCTTTCGCTGCAATGCAGGCTGCTATTCTCCCATGGAGACGATCGTAGAGATGCTGGATGTAGTCCTGTGGAACGGCTTGCCATGCCATTTCCACCTGGCGCCTCAGTTGGACCAGCGTTCGTGCTGGACGTGCAGACCGCGTGAGACGACGCTTCATCCAGTCCCAAACATGCTCAATGGGGGGCAGATCCGGAGATCTTGCTGGCCAGGGTAGTTGATTTACACCTTCTAGAGCACGTTGGGTGGCACGGGATACATGCGGACGTGCATTGTCCTGTTGGATCAGCAAGTTCTCTTGCCGGTCTAGGAATGGTAGAACGATGGGTTCGATGACGGTTTGGATGTACCGTGCACTATTCAGTGTCCCCTCGACGATCACCAGTGGTGTACGGCCAGTGTAGGAGATCGCTCCCCACAACATGATGCCGGGTGTTGGCCCTGTGTGCCTCGGTCGTATGCAGTCCTGATTGTGGCGCTCACCTGCACGGCGCCAAACACGCATACGACCATCATTGGCACCAAGGCAGAAGCGACTCTCATCGCTGAAGACGACACGTCTCCATTCGTCCCTCCATTCACGCCTGTCGCGACACCACTGGAGGCGGGCTGCACGATGTTGGGGCGTGAGCGGAAGACGGCCTAACGGTGTGCGGGACCGTAGCCCAGCTTCATGGAGACGGTTGCGAATGGTCCTCGCCGATACCCCAGGAGCAACAGTGTCCCTAATTTGCTGGGAAGTGGCGGTGCGGTCCCCTACGGCACTGCGTAGGATCCTACGGTCTTGGCGTGCATCCGTGCGTCGCTGCGGTCCGGTCCCAGGTCGACGGGCACGTGCACCTTCCGCCGACCACTGGCGACAACATCGATGTACTGTGGAGACCTCACGCCCCACGTGTTGAGCAATTCGGCGGTACGTCCACCCGGCCTCCCGCATGCCCACTATACGCCCTCGCTCAAAGTCCGTCAACTGCACATACGGTTCACGTCCACGCTGTCGCGGCATGCTACCAGTGTTAAAGACTGCGATGGAGCTCCGTATGCCACGGCAAACTGGCTGAAACTGACGGCGGCGGTGCACAAATGCTGCGCAGCTAGCGCCATTCGACGGCCAACACCGCGGTTCCTGGTGTGTCCACTGTGCCGTGCGTGTGATCATTGCTTGTACAGCCCTCTCGCAGTGTCCGGAGCAAGTATGGTGGGTCTGACACACCGGTGTCAATGTGTTCTTTTTTCCATTTCCAGGAGTGTGTATATATATATATCAGTTCATGACATCCAGTCTCTCAAATTTACTGTCTCTGATGGACACACGTCCAGATCATTCGATCTCAAAACTCTGCCATCTTTCTCCCCATATCCACCACTGCTGGCGGCTCACCTCCAACTACGCAACGTTACCCGCTGTTAACAGCCAACTGTCCAACACTACAATAGCAAATTCCAACAATGCAAACCAGCCACAGCCTTCACACAGCACAGTCAGCGATTTTCATATAGAGCGCTACATGGCGTTACCAACATAAAAACCTAAACAGCCTACTTACACTACTGCATGTCAGGCAGTTTGCGTGGGAGCTCTGAGCATAAGGTTTTGCAGCAGTTGCCCGCGTGAGAATCAGTAGCAGATGCTAGGTGTGGATCAGTTCGAGGCGGAACGTCAAAAAAGAAGGTAGAGGCTACGCAGAGGCGTGTTGAGTTCGAGTCGGCGTCGGCATGCAGTAGCGGAGACCTCGGCGGTGGCACAGCAGCGGTGGCGGCGACGGCAACACGGGCCACCGATGGCGTCATCGTCAGCATCGACACTTCGGGAGCTGCAGTACAGCGGAAGCAGTCAGCATGACTAATAAGATAAATACTGCTACCAATAGCATTAATACGTGTGGACACGAAGGGCTACCGTCAGTGATGGAGCTTCCGATGATTAAATAATCACCCAGTCTGTGTGGTGCAGATAGTGTGAGCGGGCCAGTTAGTCCAAAATCTGAATATGATAGTCTTGACAGAGACGATACTAGTGGGGCACATAGTCCGAGATCAGCGACGGGAGATGTAATTGCTGATGATACAATGGCATGGTTAAGGTAAATCCTGACAGATTGCTGTACTGGATACGGAGATAAGTTCAATAAAAGCATAGGCAGGTTCAGTAGACACAAGCGTAGCAGCAGCTGTAAAAGCTGAGGTGAAGAAAATTAAATGTGATATAGAAGGGGTGATAGATTCAAAACTAGGAGCTACACTACTGGCCATTAAAATTGCTACACCAAGAAGAAATGCAGATGATATACGGGTATTCATTGGACAAATATATTATAGTAGAACTGACATGTGATTACATTTTCACGCAATTTCGGTGCATAGATCCTGAGAAATCAGTACCCAGAACAACCACCTCTGGCCGTAATAACGGCTTTGATACGCTTGGGCATTGAATTAAACAGAGCTTGGATGGCGTGTACAGGTACAGCTGCCCACGCAGCTTCAACACGATACCACAGTTCATCAAGAGTAGTGACTGGCGTATTGTGACGAGCCAGTTGATCGGCCACTATTGACCAGACGTTTTCAGTTGGTGACAGATCTGGAGAATGTGCTGGCCAGGGCATCAGTCGAACATTTTCTGTATCCAGAAAGGTCCGTACATGACCTGCAACATGCGGTCGCGCATTATCCTGCTGAAATGTAGGGTTTCGCAGGGATCGAATGAAGGGTAGAGCCACGGGTCGTAACACATCTGAAACGTAACGTCCACTGTTCAAAATGCCGTCAATGCGAACAAGAGGTATCCGAGACGTGTAACCAATGGCACCCCATACCATCACGTCGGGTGATATGCCAGTATGGCGATGACGAATACACGTTTCCAATGTGCGTTCACCGCGATGTCGCCAAACACGGATCGGACTATCATGATGCTGTAAAAAGAACCTGGATTCATCCCAAAAAATGTCATTCGGCCACCCAGGTTCGTCGTTGAGTACACCATCGCAGGTGCTCCTGTCTGTGAAGCTCCAGGCGGAGGTTCGAGTCCTCCCTCGGGCATGGGTGTGTGTGTTTGTCATTAGATTAATTTAAGTTAAGTAGTGTGTAAGCTTAGGGACTGATAAGATTTCACACACATTTCAACTTTTTTTTTCTTTGAAGCAGCGTCAGGGATAACCGCAAAAAAATGGCTCTGAGCACTGTGGGACTTAACTTCTGAGGTCATCAGGCCCCTAGAACTTAGAACTACTTGAACCTAACCAACTTATGGACATCACACACATCCATGCCCGAGGAAGGATTCGAACCTGCGACCGTAGCTGTCGCGCGGTTCCATACTGTAGCGCCCAGAACCGCTCGGCCACTCCGTTCGGCGGGTAACCGCAGCCATGGTCTCCGAGCTGATAGTCCATGCTGCTGCAAACGTCGTCGAACTGTTCGTGCAGATGGTTGTTGTCTTTCAAACGTTACAGCCATGCGGATAAGATGTCTGTCATCTCGACTGCTAGTGATACGAGGCCGTTGGGATCCAGCACGGCGTTTCGTATTACCCTCCTGAACCCACCGATTCCATATTCTGCTAACAGTCATTGGGTCTCGACCAACGCGAGCAGCAATGTCGCGATACGATAAACCGCAATCGCGATGGGCCACAATCCGACCTTTATCAAAGTCGGAAACGTGATGGTACGCATTTCTCCTCCTTACACGAGGCATCACAACAATGTTTCATCTGGCAACGCCGGGTATGTATGAGAAATCGGTTGGAAACTTTCCTCATGTCATCACGTTGTAGGTGTCGCCACCGGCGCCAGCCTTGTGTGAATGCTCTGAAAAGCTAATCATTTGCATATCACAGCATCTTCTTCCTGTCGGTTAAATTTCGCGTCTGTAGCACGTCTTCTTCGTGGTGTAGCAATTATAATGGTCAGTAGTGTATAAGGATAGATATAGCCAAATTTCTGAGAAGTTAGCCTGATTAACTGAAGAGTCGACACATTGGAGAAAGATTTCGGTGACGAATTTAAAATCATACATTACTAGCTGGGTGGCGATGTTAAGAATTGTGTGCTGAGTCAAAATGCACTTGAGGAAGTGACCACTAAGCCTTTTAACCGCTTGTCTGTAAGAGTTATAGAGTGTGAAAAAGAAATAGTGAAAAATAGACAACAACTGAAAGTAGAAATTAATAGCGACGCTCGCATCGGGAACAGCAGATTAAAGATGTAAGGGCACAGTTAAATGTTTAGCAGCAAAACAGGTTACTGCTGTGATGAGTTTCCATGGGTTAATTCAGGAACGAATGTTTGTGTGTGATATCTTATGTGTGTGAAATCTTATAGGACTTAACTGCAAAGGTCATCAGTCCCTAAGCTAAATTATCCTAAGGACAAACACGCAGACCCAAGCCCGAGGGAGGGCTCGAACCTCCGCCGGGGCCAGCCGCACAGTCCGTAACTGCAGCACCTAAGACCGCTCGGCTAATCCCGCGCGGCTAATTCAGGAACGACAAAGTGTTTTACAAAGTATGGAAGATACCATCTAGTTGATTTTTTTGCTGCGTGTAAAGATGGTTCTGTGAAAGGAAAGATATCACGAGGGCAATGCAATGCCCAATCATGGGCAAATTTAATGAATGCCTCGTTTATTACCTATGAAGTGTTTGAAAGTTGTTTCTTGAACAAATTATGGAGTGAAGCTAAGCAAACGCGACTTCAGAATGTGTTTCGAATCGGACTAAGTTCCAAACACAGGGAAGTGGGTCGATGCGGCGGGACTTTTGCGAGCGTGAACTGGCTAAGTTGACGCATACAAATCGTCCGCTGGGAGTGTTGACGGGGATTTCGACGCTGAAGAGACGACTACCGGAATTTTTACTGTGGGGTCTTATCCACAGTCCGACAAATTCCGTTGAAGGTTCTTAGATTTTATTGAGAAACATGACCAAGCACTGAAATTCTAGCCGTGTAATGGGAACTTTAGACATGGAAATGGGTTCCAGTACGGGAACAGTAGTAATACCCACAATAATTATAATAATCATAACAGAAATAATTATCATCATAACAACAATTTTCAAATGGAAATGGAAATGGAAACTTTTGTAATGGAAGTCACAGCCGGGAACGAATATTTGAGAGGCAGGAACCTCACGAAATGCAATACCAGAGTGTTGTGCGAAACTAGAGATTGCCGCATCTCAGGTCCGGAGATAGCGAAATAAACCGGCATTGCAGAAAACATGTTGTTTTAAAAATTCTGTGTGTGTCTTCAGTACGGCAAATAAGCCACAAATGTTGGAGGTGGAAGCTATGAGAAATAATACTATAATGACTATCGACTGATAATCTCACCAGCTGGTGATGAAATTTTTTATGTATCGGGGGAAGTGGAGGATTTATTTTGAAAGGGAAGCAAAGATGATGCTTTAGATGCTGAAGTTGAGACTATTGATTTAGGTATCTCGAAGGAAGGAGTTTATGCATTTATTTCTGTTGATGGACTGAACCAATGGCTCTTGATGAAAGCTTGAATTATGAGTAAATGTGGAAGGATCAACGTGAAAGTAATGTGTTAGGTAGTGGATCAGAATGCAAAAGTCGGAGAAATCTGAGAGGAGAGAAAAGTGTTACGGAGACAGAGGTAGTTCCAAATTTGGCAGAATTCGAGTGAACTGTGAACGCTGATGTGGTGCAATGCAACAGCTGCAGTTTATGTAGTATATCAGCGGAAGTTGACGAAGCTATTGGTGTTGATTTATATAATGTGTCGACATACAAAATGAATGTTTAAGTAACGAACCTTATGAGTTGTCTGTGGATGTTAATGGAGTTACGTGTGCTAAAGTTTCTAGTGATTCGGCGGAAATAAGTGAGGTTTTATATAAGGGAGGCGAAGTTTAAAGTAGTGTGGTTGATTGTGAGAATGTTACAGCTACTGATATCGTTACTTCAGAGGAAGGGGAAAGTATATTTGATGCTTACGATGATGATGAGTCAAAGGATTATGATGCCCAATTAAAGCCTACAGATGATATAGAGGTCGATTGGAAGAATATAGAAGTAGATAAGGCGGAAAGCATTAGTTTACGAGATGGTGTTAGTACTGAGTGGTACAGCAAGGAAGAAGGTTAATACTCTATAAATGCTTGGAAATAATATGGGAAAATTTTGAAGTCTTTAATACCTAACTGGTCGGCATGGGAGAGATATAAAGTAGCAAGAGGTCTTGAAGGGAGGAAACACGAAACTCGGGTGGAGGAAGGTTTAATGAATTGTTTGATGTTGATGAAATTAAAGGTTGTTCTGATGTTGTAATGTGTACAGCAGATATGAAGAAGAAAGAAATATTGAAAATGATCTTTTGAAGGAGCAGTATTTAGAGAAGAAAGGAATCATCAGTGTGCAACCTATATTAGAAATCGAGATGGGTAATGAAAAGATAAGAGCACTTTTAGGTGTCAGCATTATCAGAGGAATATGTAAACAGAAATAAAAGTAGGAAATTTGTAATTCTTCCAGTCAACAATGTTAAGATTAAGACTGCAATTGGTGGGATAAGCAAAACCCGTGAAACATTACATGCATTTTGTGTTAAAGTGTAGTGATTAATGTTTTAACATAGGATGTTTTATAGTGAATTGTTTACTCAAAGATGTTTGTGCTGTGTACGAATATCCTGTGTAAATGTAAAACTTCTTTGAGTTGTGTCGAGAAATTCCTTGAATTTGAACTTGAAGGGAGCTGGAATGCAAAATTAAAAAATCTGTTAACTGGAAGCCAAGGAATTTCTCATACAGTAATTACTTAAGGTTATGACCATTGTAATTCTATGTATGATCGAATAAAAGAAACTACTGAAGCAGTTGAAGATATTTCGAACGAGGAGAAGGAGGATTTGTGTAATTAGTTGAGTAGGTATGAGTATATATTCTCAGACAAGCTTGGTAGGTGATTGACTTTGAAAATTCACTTAAGGTGAAGCCACATGAGGCTATCACATCAAAACCAAATGCGATTGCTATTGTTGATCAGGAGGCAGTGCAGTCTAGATTAAAGCAGATGTTGAGTGGGATATTGTGGAACAATTTGGGAGTGATTACTGCAATCCGATTGTAGTAGTTAGAAAAAGGATAACTGTGTTAGAATATTTATAGTAGCCCGCAAATTTACTAACGGAACTAATCAGCCAGGCAACCTGGAAGAATTCTTACACAATTTTCGGAATATGAAACTGATGTCGAGTGTCGATTTGACGTCTGGCTTTTGGCAAATTCCGTTGGCTGAAGGGACTAGGCGGTACACCGGTTTCCTATTCAAAGGGTGAAGTTATCGCTTCAGAGTGCTGCCATTCGGATTATGAATATCTGTTGTGGCGTTAAGTTGATTAATGGGCAAACTTACTGCCTATGTGAACGATATTTTGACTGCCACGGAATCTTGGCGTGAACGATGCGAATTGTTAGAGGAAGTGCTATCGGCCTTAAGAAAAGAAGGAATGATCTTAAAACTCACTAAGTTTGAATTTGGTAGAGCGGAGATTCAGTTTTTAGGCCATAAAATCTGATCCGAAGGTATTGTGCCAAGCAGTGAGAAACTTAAAGCTATTTCAGAGTACAAGAGGCTAACTATCAGAAAAAAAATTAAAATCGTACCTAGAGTTGAGCAGTTTGCACCGAAAATTTCTGGGTAATGGGTTGATTAATATTCCAAACCTTCGCAAATTGTTAAAGAAGAACTCGACGTGGATATGGTCGACGAATGTGAAAGGGAATTCGTAGCTATAAAGAGCAACTTGTGCTGTGGTAAAATGTTATACTACCCCGACATGTCGTGCCATTCTGTCTAGCTAAGGACAGTTTAAACTACGCCATCGGGTGTAGGGTGTTCCAAGAAAAGTTGGTTGGAGGAGAGATAGAACACATGAGTGTAGCTTTTACCAGCCGTATGGTAAGTAAGCATGAGCATTTCTGGGAAAGAGTTACTTGCTGTTGGGTACGGGTTCAAAAAGTTCAAACTGTACCTGAAGTGTAGCGAGGTGACCGAGCCTTCTGATCATAAAGCTCATAGTTTTCTGCAGGCTAGTGGGTTGCTAAACGACCGTCTATGCACTGTGCAATGTTTTTGCAACAATTCGATTCTAACATAAATTATACAAGAGCAACCGAAAATTCGATAGCTGACGCTCTGTCGCAGCTACCTATTGGGAAAGACGAAAGTGATGAGGAAAACGTAAGTGAAGAGGTTCGGCTCTTACACATGAAAGGAGTAGTAGGGGTAGTAGGGGTAAGAGAGATTCAAGACATTCATGCTGTCGGCAAGGAGATGTGACCAGTTGATTTGCGAAAAGATACCCCGATACTGCAACAGGGTGTTCGTGGGACCGGCGGAGACTATACATTGCGGAAAAGTGTGTTGTGCAGCTGATCGACTGCATCCACTTACGTCAGGGGCATTCTGGGGACACAAAGTATGCAGAAATTATTGAGAAGTATGTGCACGTTAACAGTTTAGCCAGACGGATACGCGCTCAGTTGGCAACTTGTGACAAATGCCGCCGGGAGAAACATTGCACTACTTCGCACCAGGGGGAAATGCCAAGTATCATGCCTAGCAAAGATGGCGAGCTACTGGCGGTAGACGATTTCGGGACACTCCTAGCTAGTTGTGGTGGGATGAATTATATATTTGTGGTTGTTGGTATATTTTCAAAGTTTACCAAATTGTATCCGATACGGAAAGCTAATGGAAAAACTCTTATCGCCAAACTGGAAATCGATTTTTTTTATAGAATATGTAAGACCAGAGAGGCTGTTGTCGATTTACATCTAAAATGTGGAATGATTTCATGAATAATAGAGGCTTCAAACACAAAAAGATATGGGATACCATCCGGCAAGTAACCCTTGTGATAGCTATATGCCAGAAATTGCCCTCATGTGTACAACGTATCCAAGCAACAAACATTCTAAGTGGTCGGAATTTATCACCTGATTTGAAGACGTATGAAATAGTCTTAAGAGTAATGCTATAGGGTACTCACCATTAGAAGTAATGACAGAAAGCAAACAGGAGTTCTTACTTACTAAGGTCGTGGATTTTCCACCAGGTCAACCAGTAACTCCAGCCGAAAGACAGGTGGTAGCAAAGGCTCGTATTGAGAAGATGGCAAATGAAAGAAAAAAGCGACATGATAGGCGTGATAAGGCGATTGACTACAAGTTTGGGGACCGCGTCTGGTGAAAACCAAACAAAATATAGTGAAGTAGACGGAGAAATAAAAATATCTTGAAGATATTCTACGGACCATTCGTTGTAGCTGAATGTCCTCACCCCCAATGCGAATAGGCTCACATATCCGGTAAAGGTAAAATTACTGGAGCTATTAAACGTGACCCGCGATTATACTCAGAAAGAAGTACTTAGTAGGTGTGTACAAATATGTGTTTAGTATAAATGTAATTTCATTGGTAATATGTAAGGTATTTGAGGGATAAATTCACTGAATTTAATGTGGCGACAGAACTCAGCGCAAGGAGAGTGTCAAAACTGGCAGCACGACTCTTTGTGTGCGGAAGTCGGCAGAACATAATTAATTTCGTTATTTACATAAGAAAGTAATACGGATTATTTTTCGCAATATATGGGGAGAAATTTCAAGGGATTATTTATACGTGTTACTTGTAGTATTTTGGATAGGATTCTTGTTTAATATTTATAGTTTATGACTAATTAACGTTCGTGCAAAATCTGATGTGTGGCGGTCATCAGACCTCATTAAAATTTCAACTGTTTGTATCTTTAAGACAAAAGTTAATATTTCACAGTGAGTTAATATTTATTTATTTATTTATTTATTTAACCTGGCAAGATTAGGGCCATCAAGCCCTCTCTTACATCTAACCAGGCATTCTACGTATTTTACATTCATATGTTTTAGTAGGCATGTTAAACTACATCTAGTACAAAAAGTGATATAAACAATTTGAAAGGTACACCTGGAAAAATACATACATATAGAGTTTATATTCTTAGGTCACAAGTACTGTTATAATTAGACATTATTGAAGAGACAGATTTTAGATAGGAGTGCTGGCAGCAGGGAGTATGAGGGAGACTCATGGTGAAGGGAGGAGAAGAATAGAGACATGATGAAACATAATTAAGGAAATATAAAGGAAAAGAAGATTGCGTGGCTAATAGAGATAGATGAAGAGGAAGGCATCTCAGGAGCAAGGTAGGAGACGCTAGCTTTGCTATTTGATAGATGAGGGGATTGTCATTGTACATTAATTTTGTGGAGAACTTTGTGAGGATGATAGTAGGAAATGCTTCAACTTCTTCTTAAAAGCAGCAGGAGATCGAATTTTGCGCAAGGTAAGGGGCAGTTTGTTCCAGCGGCGGACAGCGGCAACTGAGAAGGAGTTTGCAAAAGTTTTTGTTTTGTGAGTGGGCACAGTTAGGATACCAAATAAGAGTGACCTCGTGTTTCGATTATGATGGCATGACAGGTTTTTAATCTCTGAAGCAAGGTACTGGGGTGCTTGCGCGACGAGGAGTCGTTGGAGTAGACATAGAGTGTGGTAGTCACGCAATTTGTCCGGCCGCAGCCACCCTAGCTCGGAGTATGAAGCACTAACATGATCATATCGGCGAATGTTGCAGGTGTAACGCACACAGGCATTCATGGTTAGCTCTAGCCGTCTTTTGTTTTCACTACTCATGCCTTGTTGAATCACATCACAATAGTGGAGGTTCGGTAGAACGAGTGCTTGCACGAGCTGGCGTTTCAAGTCCTGTGGAAATATGTTCCGAAACTTTTTGAGAGCATAGAGACAAGCAGACGTCTTTCGGCATTTACTCAATGAATCTGTGAAGTAACAACTTTTAAAACTTCTTGCGATCTCAGCACACGATTATTCAGATGATACAATTGCACATAGCTGTCATTGCTGAAAGTTCTTATATGTATCTACTTTGCTTATATCTTTTTCAGTTTGCAAATCTTTTTCAGAACATCATATTCTCCTCATTCACATAGCAAATGAATGCAGCATGAAAACTTCATATTATCTCACACTTTTGTTTTTATTTAATGAATAGTTCAGTATTGTGCCAGTAACGTTATTTAAATGTTGATTACAAGTACTAACGAAAAACTGAGCTAATTTAAAAGTGGTCAACCGCATGTGTTAGCGGTCACCACAATTTAAAAGAGAACCAGAAGGCACCTCTGTCAAGGCACCTCTGTCAAGAAGGCATAAATAATAGTTTAAGTAATATTTGGCGATAATCTCTAGCCATTTAACGTGAGCTCACATACGCAGGAAAATTGGTTTATTTACGTATTAACCTATTATTTCTCATATTTGTAAACTATCCGAATGTAAGCAAATGTTTATGATGTTTCCCTTATGTAAAAGTTGTAGTATTGTAATACATTAGTTTAGTGCGGGAAAGTGGTCACGTTGAGTCAAATCATGTATGTAGAGGTTGGGAACGATGTATTTTTGGTGCGAATGTCCCCCGGTCTATGTGAGTTGGACAGTGCCGGAACACTAGTGGAGACAAATGGAGAGGAATCTTCGAGTGGAGAGCTCAGGAGAGTGATTCGTGTACTTGATTTCATTTCACGTGCTGGGAGAAGACAGACCTGCCTATGGTAACGTGCATGACACACAGGTTTTTTCAGGCAATTTTCAGCAATCTATATATGTTTCAAAAACCTGAAGGTACTCAATCACCTCGAGTTCCTAAGACAAGCTGCTGTCGCAGTTGTTGGAGGATATCCTGCAGGATATAAGCCAATCATTGTGGTACCAACGCGTTGTATGTCCCTTCCATTTCGCCCTTCCAATGAAAAACGCTCTTAAGAGAACATTTTGAGAGCAAGGATCTGTCGTTCAGGAAACACAAAATTGTCTCACCAAACTTAACATTTCTGTACTTTTATCTGTGCTGAAAATTAAAGGAAGAGGTGTATGAGAAAATACCAACGAGCCCTGATGGCATGGTAATGCCGTAACACAGACCTGTGCTGCAACTACTGATGAAATCCATTGCACAGTTTTGTTTCTCCAGAATTACTTTATAGAGCGTAGCAAGGGTCAATGTCAACATTCTGATCACTTGGTATGACAGCCATTGCAATAAACACGCCTGAGTTACGTGTTTCCTTAATGTGGTATAACAGCGCATGCGTTTCTGGAATTTTTCTCCTGACGCCAGGACAGTGGTTTGCTGTGCTGTTATCTTGATACTATTTGATCCAGTCACATTCATGTTATGTCACTCAACTGCTCTTAGAGGCTTCTTTCAAATTCCACAGAAACAAAACTGTAGTGTCGTAATTCATACAGATTATAAAAACGCCTGCATGTATATGTGTATGTACATTTCATATCTTTTCCTAAACCAGTGGACCGATTTAAACTAGTCTTGGTACACGTATACCTTGATGTCGGGCAAAAATCACTGTCGAAGTAAGAACCAACTACCTATCAAAAAGGTTGGAGTGTAAAAGAAGCGTAACTCGAGATGTGTGAATTCATAGATTTTTTTACCCAGTACTTGAGAATGATAGCACTTAGCGACTTGTTGAAAACTTTGCCCATTATTTCAAACCTTTACAAAATTTCTTCTTGCTGAGAACCCCTGAAAAATAATGAAACTAAAAAAGTTTATCGGTTTTTACTTTTCCGCTGCTCATGCAGTAAAAGTACCGCATGAGACGTGACATTAAAATGCGTTATTTTTTTACTACTTACTGTATTCGCGACACATTTTGCAGCCAGAATGCACACACAGAATTGAAAGTAACTGCAAACTTGTATCATTGCGTGACATATAGTTCAGGAGATATAATGCACGTCATAAAAAGGGAGATGCATGGAAACTGCTGTGTAGTGCATGGCGTTTAAATTTATGTCTGTTTTTGTACTGACTCTTTTCACAATAAATTTGGCAGACGGTATCCACATATGTAACTGAATGTACCTACAGGCTTATATCGTTGTACAACATATAGTTTAGGAGATATGACGTCATAAACATTAATTATATCATGTACGTTCAGGAGATATGACACCATAAACATGAAGCACAAGACCACACGCTGGGCGGTAAGGGTGTGGATGCACTGCTGTAAATAAATACCTGGGCTACGTCCGCTTTCTTTGCTAGTATAGTTTAAACGGTATGAATTACTTACGAAATTCGGCTTATTTTACGCTATAAGTTGCCGGAAAGTCCACCTCGGTATATTTATTCGATCTAGATATATTTGACGAGGCGTTTGTATAGCTGCCTCACACCATACGTATATTGGTATCTGAGGACTATGTACTGAACAACATTAAGTTATTATTTACTTTATCTGGTGACTAATAACTATAGCTATTAGGAGTAGAGCGTTTTTAGGTTGGTTGAAACAGCCAAGTACATGTGGCAAGGTTACGCCGTAAATGCTAATTTTCCCCCTGAGCAGGAGGTCAGGCGTCTAAGTGTGGATTAGTGTGCGCAGAACGACTGGTCTATACTTGGTGGCGCAGCTACGACTGTGCAGCATGCATCAGGCAGTAAATTATATGACGCGTTTGTGTGGAGGTTGTCATGACAGCAAAATAATAATAATAATAATAATAATAATAATAATAATAATAATAATAATAATAATTAAGGTACCAACGATCACATTATTAGAATTTATACCCCTAACACCTTGGCTATACATTGTTTCATGGTCTTTGTAACAAAAATATCCTAGGGTGATAGCTTAACAACATATGTCCGAGAGCAAGATCGCTGATACTTCCTAGCGATGATAGAAGCCTTTTAACGTTCGCCAAACCCAGGAGGATCAGACTTCCCTGAAATAAAACGTCTACTAAAGTCACTGCAGTCTACTGCCTACTCTAGACTCCAGTAAATTGAT
Source organism: Schistocerca americana (assembly GCF_021461395.2). Classification (NCBI taxonomy): domain Eukaryota; kingdom Metazoa; phylum Arthropoda; class Insecta; order Orthoptera; family Acrididae; genus Schistocerca; species Schistocerca americana. The sequence continues at coordinate 720,950,252 of NC_060121.1, read as the reverse complement.
GGAGTGATTTTTGTCTCCCCCCCCGCCAACGTATATATAAACACTTAACATACTGAAATGGGTCCTTATTAAGGCACCAACGATCACATTATCTGGACTTATATTCCTAACACCTTGTTTATACATTATATATACAGGGTGGTCCATTGATCGTGACCGGGCCAAATATCTCACGAAATAACCGTCAAACGAAATAACTACAAAGGACGAAACTTGTCTAGCCTGAAGGGGGAACCGGATGGAGCTATGGTTGGCCGGCTAGATGGCGCTGCCATAGGTCAAACGGATAGCAACTAAGTTTTTTTAAAATAGGAACCCCCATTCTTTATTACATATTCGTGTAGTACGTAAAGAAATATGAATGTTTTAGTTGGACCACTTTCTTCGCTTTGTGATAGATGGCGCTGTAATAGTCATAAACGTATAAGTACGTGGTATCACGTAACATTCCACCAGTGCGAACGGTATATGCTTCGTGTTAAAATAGACCGTTTACCAATTGCGGAGAAGGTGGATATCGTGTTGATGTACGGCTATTGTGATCAAAATGCCCAACGGGTGCTATGTTTGCTGCTCGGTATCCTGGACGACATCATCCAAGTGTCCGGACCGTTCGCCGGATAGTTACGTTATTTAAGGAAACAGGAAGTGTTCAGCCATACGTGAAACGTCAACCACGACCTGCAACAAATGATGATGCCCAAGTAGGTGTTTTAGCTGCTTTCGCGGCTAATCCGCACATCAGTAGCAGACAAATTGCGCGAGAATCGGGAATCTCAAAACTGTCGGTGTTGAGAATGCTACATCAACATCGATTGCACCCGTACTATATTCCTAAGCACCAGGAATTATATGGCGACGACTTTGAACGTCGTGTACAGTTCTGGCACTGGGCACAAGAGATATTACGGGACGATGGCAGATTTTTTGCACGCTTTCTATTTAGCGACGAAGCGTCATTCACCAACAGCGGTAACGTAGACCGGCATAATATGCACTATTGGGCAACGGAAAATCCACAATGGCTGCGACAAGTGGAAGATCAGCGACCTTGGCGGGTTCATGTATGGTGCGGCACTATGGGAGAAGGGATAATTGGCCCCTATTTTATCGATGGCAATCGAAGTGGTGCAAAGTATGGTGATTTCCTACGTAATGTTCTACCGATGTTACTACAGGATGTTTCACTGCATGACAGAATGGCGATGTACACTCCTTGAAATAAAACTCGACCGGCGGCCGGCCGCTTCAGAGGCTAAGTCCTCGCCGATCGCGACATGGGACAATAAAACTGGCCAACTCGCTAATTCTCTAAGTCCGGTTATCTGCACAATCTGGCAACACTGCAGACTGCGGCACTTCCTGGAGGAAAACTTGGCCCATGATAGAGAAACACTAGGCTGATTACGCCTGTCTAGCAGTCAGTCGGCTCGCAGCCGTGCTAGCGTGCGGAGCTGCTCCGCGCGCCGTGTGACGCTCCGCTCTTGGCGGTGTTTACTTCCGCATCGCGGTGTTTGTGTCTATCGAGTCCAGTACTAACGTACACCATGGCGCACTCGTACCGCCGTGCAACGATCAAAGTAACGTTTCAGGCCGAACATCCACGACCCAGAGCTTTTGAAGTCGAACAGTTCATACGTGAGGATCTACGTTGGAACCCCCAGGACGTAATCGGCATACATTTTTCCATCAATGGAAGTGTTGTCTACATCAAGATGTCGACGGAGGAAATTTGCAATGACATAATTCACCGTCATGCCACCGGACTGAAATTTAAACACTCTGATGGACATATGGGTGCTGTGACAGTCGCCCATGCTGGATTCGGTCTCCGGACATTGCGGGTGTTTGAACTCCCGTTCGAGGTGCTTCAGGATGTGGTCATTGCCGCTTTCCAACCATATGGCACCGTCTTGGGTTACGTCGCGGAGAAGTGGCAAACATTTACGACCTACCCCGTATTAAATGGCGTCAGGCAAATAAAAATTGAGCTGACGAAACATGTCCCATCGTACCTGCTGATTGGCGGTGTGAGGGCCATCGTCATGTATGATGGACAGCCAGGAGGGACATGTACGTTCCGAATGCTTACACCGCCGTTTAATACAGACGCCGTTACGTGAAGAGACCCAGGCTTCGACGGTCACGTCCTTACCCATCACCTAAGCCAAGGTTGCACAGGACCCCGTCGTACCAATCTCGATTGCGCCAGCAGCATCGTCAACGGCACCCGCCGCAGCACAACGCGCCGAGGACACAAGCACGGCGTCACCTCCAGTGCTCGCTTCAGGACCGTCCGGTTTGCAGACCGAAACCGATGTTCCTGTTGGAACCATGGACGTCGACCTCGGTGTCGTGCCGACGTCTGCCTTTGTCCAGACGGGATCGGCGTCAGACGACGGGCGACCACATTCTGATTCAGAAGGCCACATCAGAAAACAGCGGTCGCCTCGCAAACACAGGAAACGACGACGAACGCCTTCCGATGACGCCCTTTCTCAGACGGCCCCACGAGATGTCGACCTGATGTCTGACGGTGATCTCCCACATTGCGTCCAGTCACGCGATGTGGCAGCAACAGGAGCCCCTCCTGTGACGCCTACTCTCCCAGCCAGGGACGTGTCCTCGCCGTTGCCAACGAATGATGACGGCGGTCCCCCTGCCACTCATGTTGCGGAATCCACAACACCCGTTCCGGAAGTACGTGACCGTCACATGTCCACGTCGTCAGCTTCCTGGGCCGATGACGTCGAAGAAGAAGCGGAACAGACTGCCAGCGTGTCTGCACAGGAGTCCACCTCGGCGACACTGGGGCTGGCGCCCAGCCAGTAATTATCACCACTGCGGGACTACCGGCGGGTCTCCACCTGCCGGCTACTTCTACCGCACGTTCTGCAAATACTGAGGATGGGCGCACACAGCAATATCGTATCGCCACGATGAATCTTGCCACCATTCGTGCCCCCCATAAACTGGCCATGTTCAGAGACACTATTTACTCTGCGGATATGGATATAGCACTCTTACAAGAGGTGTTTGTGGCTGACTTCCTAGTTCCCACCGGATACAACGCCCATGTTTCCCCCGCATCCGATACCGGTAGCGGCGTCGCCATCCTGCTACGCGACGGACTCCCTGCAGAGGACGTCATCTACCTCCCCACTGCGCGAGGTATGGCCCTCACACTGTTCGGCGTGCGTATTATTAATATCTACGCTCCGTCCGGCACTGGCCGCCGTCATGACCGACAAACTTTTTTTGCCGAAAGCGTCACACCCCTCTTCACCGGTCCGCAGGACGATTTGGTACTCGGTGGGGATTTTAACTCGACACAAGAGCCCGCGGACCAACTCCCGCGACATTCCCCTTGTGCATCTCTCTCAGTGGTCATTGACCGTCTCCGACTTGTTGACACATGGAAGAAGCTCCACGGAATTCAACCGGGCTTTACATTCTACACCTCTCACTCGTCAAGCCGCATAGATCGCATCTACGTTACCCGCTCCCTTGCTGATGGCACACGTCACGCGGAAGTCTGGCCCTTGGCCTTTTCAGACCATGATGCATACCTCTGTGACGTCACTCTCGCCCGACAGCAAGTGTGGCGTAGTCGTGGTCTGTGGAAACTCAATGTCGCTCACATGACCTCCTCAGACTGTCGCCGTATGGTCGAAGAAGCGTGGGCACGCTGCCACCATCGTCGAGAAGCCTATGACTCCACCTTATCATGGTGGCTCTCCTGTGCAAAGCCGACCCTCAGGAAGACTCTGATGAGTTTTGGGAAGGAATTAAAGGCGTGGAAAACTAATACCCTGCACTTCTACTACACCATTCTACGTGACTGTGCGACGATGCCTTTCTCGCCAGCCCGGCAGTCGATGGTCCATCGCACGAAGGCGCAGATCTCCTTGATCATGCGGCGTAACTTGGAAGGCACTGTAATCCGTTCTCGAGCTTCTAATCGAATCCCTCAAGAACGTCCGTCGATGTACCACCTCCTTCAGGAAAGACAACGACGACGACGAGCTCTGATCCAAGTCCTCACTGATGTGGAAGGGCGCCGGCACGACACCCAACAAAGCATCGGTCGTGCTCTCCATGCTCATTTTGCCGGGCTATACGCAGCCGTACCGCATTCTGCAGCACTGATCACAGAAGTCGCTCAGCTCACTACGAACACTCTTCCGGAGGATGCAGTGCATGACCTCCAAGACGACGTAACCACAGATGAAGTAGTAGATGCTATCAAGGCGGGTTCCGATAACAGGTCTCCAGGACCTGACGGTATACCCATCGAATTTTATAAAAGTTTTCAGTATTTGTTGGCTTCCACGTGGACGGCAATCGCACAAGAGCTGATGTCACCGAGGACAGTGGTCTCGAGCGCCTTTCTAGAAGGAATTATTATCCCCGTACATAAACCGCGCGGGTTATCGAGGGTCCAGGACTATCGACCAATTACTTTGCTCAACAGCGACGTGAAAATATTCACACGGCTACTGGCATCGCGACTCAAGAAGGTCGCACGTTACGTCACATCCTGCGACCAGACTTCCCTAGGAGGCGACAACAACATCCGTACGGCCCTGAGACATGATAGCATTAGCGCATCATCAGCGTCTCCCAGGCGCCTTGGCTTCACTGGACTTTAGCCAGGCTTTCGACCGTGTTGACCACTTCTATTTACGGACAGTTCTTCAGCATATGGGTTTTCCTGGCGGTATTGTAACAGTGGTTATGCGCCTGTTGAGTAGTGCAACCTCTAAAATCATGTACAATGGTCGTCTTACACCGTCCCTGGTCATCGCACGATCTGTACGGCAAGGATGCCCTCTTTCCACGATTTTGTATGCTTTCGCCTTGGAACCCCTGCTCCAGGGCATGCAACAACGTTTGGAAGGCATGGCTGTCCAAGGCCACCGTTTCTGTTGTACAGCCTACGCAGACGACATAGTACTATATCTGCGCAGTGAAGATGAAGTACGAGCAGCACTGACATGGGTGGCGACTTACGGCGAAGCGTCGGGCAGCTGCCTCAACGTGTCAAAATCCAAGGTCCTGCTCATTGGTGAGCGCTTGCCGGAGAGATGCGCTGCCCCCCTTAGTGTCGCCGCCACCATACGGTGTCTTGGACTTGATTTCACAGCAGACCTGCGCCGCTCAGCGGCTATCAATGGTAAACGCTTGCTACAGACAATCAGAGCAAATCTCGCAGATCACCGGCTACGAGCTCTCGACGTTATCCAACGCGCGCAATACGTGAACATGTATCATGCCTCCCGTATACCATACGTGGCTCAAGTACTACCAGTCCCAAATCTCCTGGCGCGACGACTGTTGATGGCTTTCGGCTCCTTCGTCAGCTCGGGGATGTTATTCAAGGTGCAGTATGAATCCCTTGCACTGCCACGAGATCGTGGCGGGGTGGGACTCATCCATGTGCCGTGTCAAGGCACTATACGTCAGCTCCCAACTCAAACTTTGGCATCGTTGCCCGCAGAGCCTTACTAGCCTCCTGCTTCACAACTTTGCACCGGCCTCCTTGTCCGCCCCAGTACTGATATCGACCATTCCAACCCCCTTTTATTACATCCAACGATTTTTCCTGGAGTTCAGTTATATCTACCGGTCCTTACCACTTACACGTTTGTACCTCACGAAAACAGTCTCCGAATTGTTACAACAGTGCCGCCCGTCCAACCCCATCGAACGTAAGTATCCACAGTACGTGTGGCGACATATATGGAAGGCGATCCATGCGCGTTTTCTCGAATCGGACGTTCAATCAGCGTGGTACATCACCGTGAATGGCAAACAAGTTAACCGAGATCGTCTGCACCGCATCCATCTTGCCGATTCATCCCTCTGCACCCACTGTGGCGTGGATGACACGGATGTCCACCGGTTCCACTGTGGCACAGCGCTAGACGTCTGGACACTTGCGCGGCGAATTTTGGCGTTTCTTACTCGCCAGACACCGGCTCAGATCGACGTCCACATGCTTTTGTACCCCGATAAGACTTTCTACCCCTCCGCCAAAACTAACTCTGTGAATTGGATCTGTGGCCACACGATCCGCTATCTTTTTACTTCAGGCGACAAGTCTACGCTAGGATATTGGACTTATCTCAACGAACGACACTGCGTCCTGATACGCAACCCCCGCTATAAACAATATTTTTATAATTTCTTACGGAGCACTTTCGATGACCCACCTAGTAGCTGGAACGTCCAAGCCCTGAGAAGCTGAAAACTGTATAAAACGAGACGAACTGAATAGATCTGCTACCCAGAACTCACGCCTACGCCATGAGAAGACACGTTTGGACGAGCTGGCATGCTGTAGGTGGATACACTTCAGGAGCTCCTGTCAGAACTGGACTTTAACTACAAGTCGCATGACGACTTAAAAAGCTTTTCCTTATTTCTTCCTCATAGTTTGTTCTTAAAGGAAAAAGAAATTTGATTTTGGCTTTGAGAAACTTTTTTTGTTCCAAAGGATTGCTTCTCCGCCAACAAGACGAAGGAGACTCATTTTTGTTTACTGGAAAGAGAAACCGGTATAATCGGAGACTTTGTTTTCTTTCGCAAAAAAAAAAAAAAAAAAAAAAAACTTTTCCTTATTTATTCCTCACAATTTGTTGTTAAAGGAAAAAGAAATTTGATTTTGGCTTTGAGAAACTTTTTTTTGTTCCAAAAGATTGCTTCTTCGCCAACAAGACGAAGGAGACTCATTTTTGTTTACTGGAAGGAAAAACCAGTATATTTATTCCACAAAAAAAAAAAAACAAAAAAAAAACAAAAAAGCGGTTCTGGCGCTACAGTCTGGAACCGCGCGACCGCTACGGAAAAAAAAAAAGCGGTAGCATGCGTCGTTTCTGTTCGTAATGTCAGTGGATCGAGAGCAGCTGGCATAAAATATTTATATAGCCTCTTCTGTCTGAATGCTGAAGACGTGAATGTAACGGTAGCGCAGATTCAATCTATTTCGCTTTCTGACACACCGATATCAACATTTTATCCAGTAACGATTTTGCGGCAGATTTCCTGCAGACTGTCCTCCTCTGGACGCCGTATGCGGCAAAGCTCCGGGATCCATTTGCTGGCTACCGGCAGCGGCCGTGGCGACAGAAGCGGCGCTGCACTCCCCCGTTCTTTATCGAAAGCGCCTGCTCCCGCTCATCGCCTTTGATGATTTAAAACGCTTTATTATTAAATGTTGATCCACAGAAAATTTTTACGATTTCCATTCACGCTCAAAAGCAACGGAGACAGACGCCCTGATTAGTAGGCGGGTATTATATTACATTAATCGGCAAGAGCTGAGTATGGCCCGAAATTAATTTTATAGACTGGGACGAAATTAAACCACCTCGCTACATTCGATGAATTTATAAATGCTTCATACCTCGTTTCTTTTCCTTTCAATCTCAATTATTTGTGCAACTTTTGGTCAATGTTCGGATGTTTTCGTCCAGCCGGGGTGAGCGTCTGTGGTGTAAAGTGTATTAAAGTTCTTGTTTCATTCCTTATGGTAACTCTATTCGATAAACTGTGTGAATACCTTGCAATGCATGCTCTGTAGCAGTGCAGGAACACTGCACATTTGGAGTTCCATGTATGGGTTCATGAAGTATTTAATGTTGATCGGAAGTGATAGTTAAGGTCATCAGATTTAGACCAGAAAAATTTGTCGTTTTGGAGGTTTCAGAGAACGGAAAGGAATTGCTAACGCCGGTGTTAGAAAACGTCTACAGTTAAATGCTATTGCAAAAATTTAGAAGAGGGGAACTATATTAATCAACATGTGCACTTCATAAACAACCTTCTGACCTGTTAGACCTATATGACGAACAAAACTCAAATTTATATCGTTGACAGTCGCTTTGAATCTTTTCAGGATCTATTTTATAGTGAAGCACCTTGGCATTTGCAAAGCAGACATCCATGATATTAACTTTATTTACTAAGTCGAATCGGACGAAGATTGATGTTTAAAGGCATTCTTCAGATTTCGTATAAAGAATTTTTACTAGCCGTTTGCAACTCCATTAATCAAAATGGAAAATAAAAGGTTGTAGTCGGCGGCTTCCACCGAGATTGGAACTGCTATGTCATACAGTACGACCACCGCAACGCACAAGGGAACCTCTTTTTTTTTAATTTTGCTTTTTTTCTTTTACTTTTTTTGATGATTACCCCTTTTTTCTCTCTTATTTTAAAGCCCCTTAGGAAAATGGCAATAAAAAAAGAAACTAAGTGCCACCGCCACTTTTCATCCTATAACAAAAAAAAAAAAAATCTGGTCCACTTCAGACGTTGGCTCCTGACTAAACCTACCCCAAGAGCTGCCTATATACCAGGGGAAATATGGGAATTCAAGGTTAGGGCTATCATTACAAACAAAACAAACTCTTCCATTTTCTGAATTTTATTTTTATTTTGATTTTTGTTTTGTTTATTTTTGTTGTGTAATTGATCAGACGCCTTCTGCGCCCCGCTGGTAATATGTTGAGTCACGTCTTCTCGAAATTGGTGTGTTCCGTTCAGTAGTTCAGAAATGTTCATTGGTTCAAACTGGAAACCTTCACTCTTGGCTTAACACATTCCAGCTGCGAGGCGGGTCGTGGAAAGCACTCCCAAGGAAGTTCGAGAAAAATTGTCTGTATTTTGGGTGGCGGACAACGACATAATGACGGTCGTTGAGGTATGTCCAAAAATCGAGTACAGAGTCTACAGTTTGTCCAACTACGTAGTGAATGGCATGTCCGCGAATCCAATTCACAGCATTGGTCTTTGTGCGAGGAAAATAGTCACATCCCGGAACTAATAATGAAGGGGGAGTATTCCGATTCAGAATGTCCCGCGTTAGAAAAGCCACAATATGACGAATAACCTCTGAGCTAACGACACACTGGCGACCACAGACGGACTATAGTCACTGCGATGTTGCCTGAGCCTCAAAACGCAACCTTAAAACACACAAACAGGTGTTACTTATGTGAAGAACGCCGTTCTTGGAGTCCAGAAATTAATTATACTTTCTAAGTGTCTCATCTTACAGTGGATTCTGTCGTACGAGTCTTCGATGTGGAAAACGAATGTCAAGTGAATTTAGCGAGGTAACGCCAGCCTACACCCGGAAGTAAATGCACTATCAGAGTGTTGGCAAATACTTGCTACGACGCTGCCATTTCTCGGTTCTCTTACGAGGCAGCTCTTCAGCGAAATGCTTGCCGTGATTCTCCGATAGGGTCCTTCAGAGTGGAGACGCGCGCGCACGTTTGGTTTTAATGCGGCGTTCTCCCCTGATGGTTTCTGACGTCGCCTTGTGGGCTATGTCTACATTTGAGACATTCAATTATCATTAATCCAGAATGATACAAGTTTCAGCTTCCGGCGTGGAAGAAGGCTGTTGACGCCGACATTATATCATTTCAACGTAGGGAAACAAAACGGGTCATTCAATGTTTCTCATTCAACATAAAGCATGTGAGATAATTTTCCGTAACGTTCATAATCATCTAAAAATACAAACGAAGTAAAAATACATCTGAATCTTATTCGAATTGAATATAATGTAAGATACCAAACGCTTTGCACCTCGATGTCGAATTTGTCCACGTGCAATCTTTTGCAGCATACAAAAAGGATGTCATGATTACCACGGGAATGAAGAAATATGTTGGTACGGATGGAAGCAAGGAGAGACGCAGTCAACAAATATTCGATTCCTCATGGCATTCATCTCATTTGAGACGTAAGAAGAGTTAAAGCGGGATATTACTTTCGTTAACACGAAAGATATGCCGCACATATTGATAACGAGGAAGTCTGCGTCTTCGTGCGTTTCCTCCTTGAAATCTGTATGCTCTCTTATATACTAAGTAGCCTGATCATTGTTTCAGTAATGTTACCCTCTTGTTTCACCCCGTAACGATGAACAGATTCCAAATGCATGTCTCTGCATGAAAGTAGCTGTTCGAACCCTTCCTGGGTTGCTTTTTGTGTTTTATTGCTTGGAATTCCTGAAGCAGACCACTGTGCCTTCTCCCCTTGTGGGTTAGGTCTCAAAACTAAACCGCTTTTTATCCAATGGCATAATTTATTCAGACAGCATCAGCACAAGACTGTCAAACAAAGCCTTCCATTTACAGTTGCAACACTCTAACCAGCACTGACCGAAGTGTAATCCACGGTCATGGTCCGAAATTAGCAGCTGTCTGCTACTGTGGCAAAGTCCGTACTACACTTTCGATTCCACAGCACCATTTTATCTGGTAACACCGTGTAGTTGCAGAGTTGTGCCAGCATGTCTGTCCTCACACTGTCAACTTTATGTATCTAACTTCTCCTGTAGCGTTGATCACAAGGAGCAGAAGTAAATGAGTGTATTCTGCATGGCGTAACATTCAGTATTCCCTTCTTTCATAGCCACTCTTCATGTGCATCGATACCAAATAGGAATGTGAAAACTCTTGCGAGTGAGAGAATGACAATAACAATCGTAACAAGAACAATCAAATAATGAATAATGTGTATTCCAACGCAGAACGAGAATGGCTTTAAATATAAGAATCTATATCTATATCCATATCTATTGATCTTTGAGTTGGCACAATGCAAATATATTCCTAGCATTTAGTTACTGAATTTAGTTCGGGATGTTTGCAGAGAAAAGGAAAAGTCGGTACTTCTCGCTAGTGTAATATAATGTGAACCAGCAACTACCCTTTCCTTAGAGCCGCGTGGGATTAGCTGAGCGGTCTGAGGCGCTGCAGTCACGGACTGTGCAGCTGGTCCCGGCGGAGGTTCGAATCCTCCTTCGGGCATGGATGTGTGTGTTTGTCCTTAGGATAATTTAGGTTAAGTAGTGTGTAAGCTTAGGGACTGATGACCTTAGCAGTTAAGTCCCATAAGATTTCACACACATTCGAACATTTCCTTAGAACACGACTCAAGCACGTCCCCAAGTAGGTACCAAGGCACTGCTGCATTCTGTTCCCTGACATTGCTCTAATGACGGTTAATGCAGATAGTTCCGATTATGAAATACAAAACGTATTGCAGGTTAGTTCCTAGGATAGTAAGATTAAATTTGCGTTGTAGACGGCACATGAACGTGACAACTATCCATATTACTCATCAATATAAAAAGACAATATTATGGGAATTTAGCAGGATTACTCAACATGAATTCTGAAATTGGTTGACTGACCGCACAGGTGCTAAACGTCGTCAAGAGTATACGATGGCCTAATCGCATTAGGAATACGAAGATCGTCTTCGACAGCTCGCAACTTTCACATTGCTATCTCCACCCTACTCCAGACAGCCCTCGGTGGAGTTGCACTAAGTTGCCGTTGCAATGTAAGGCCTTCAAACCGACAACAGACCACATATTGAAAAATACAAGTGAGTTCACTTGCAGCGTAAGCTTATTGTAACTAATCTAAAAATTATTGGACAGGAACATTGTCCTATTCAAAAAAAGCTGTCTAGCAGGTCCTCTAATCGCTCCTTGGTACAGTCGTTTGACTATTGAAAATGGTTAGAAACAAGTCACCGCTAGAAAACACTGCTCTGTATCGCAATAACTCAAGATGTAAAGTTATTCCACGGTACTACACATATCAGGGAACACCTTATCACAGATAAGACTGTCCTTAAGGCTTGTAAGCTCACATTTATTACAATAAATGACATACCTGAAATGTTACCACTCTCATTATTACGTCAGATTGGTAATGCACGTAGTAAGTTCGTCGTATTCACGATTTCCTCTTCAAAGTAACATACCGTACTTATTATTTAACACAAAATGACATTAAAAATTTAAGTTATTCACGAGCAGCTAGTTGGGAATATGTATGAACTTCAAATGAGACGACGAACCGTCAGGTTCCGCATTAGGATTCAAACCCAGCTCATGCAGACTAAGCAAAGATTTAGTTACTGACGGAAACTAACAGTCATTCCTGATTAAGCATACAGAGAGTGATATACCTCGATTTTAGACAGTATCAGTTAGCAAATATCAACTTTAAATTGCATAACGCAAACATGTTTAACAGACGCGAATTCCTACCCGTCATCTGTTGTCCCTGTTAACGAACTACGAGAGATGTTAAATATTGCTTCTTCACAAGTAACTTACTTGAACTGCCGTGAGGTAAAGCTTTGTGTTGGACACGGATTCGAACCCAGAACCTAATCGGATTGCTATCGAAGCACAGTCAAATTTGACATATCGGATTTTCGCGGCAGTAGCTAGATGTTTTAACTGAAATGACGAGACGAAACATTAATTTTTTCCTTCCCAGGACTCCTACCCGGCACCTATCGCTGTTATATTCTAGAGAAAACGAACGTTAAATATGGGTTTGTTGCGCCAGCAGTGATATGTGAGCATCCTTGAACTAGAAATAATATGACGAAGAGTTCAGCGCTCACTGGGAATAGAGCCCCACACATATCGTTGTTGACTACGGTTTTCAGCCCAGGAAAGTCGTTGCAGGTGGAAATCGCAACTAATCTCGACCTTTAAATAGCGGTTTACAAATTCTAGGCACTATTGCCGTCGTAAGAGGACGCTCGGACCCATACCTCTCCGCCAGCTCTGTGGTAACGTGCTGGCCTGCGGAAGACCGTCTGTTATGGTTTGCAGTTCCAGTCTCACTGACTGCACCATTTTTATCCCTTCTGTGAAAGAGCTACAAGAAGTCGGATCAAACATCAATAAGGAAATCGCAAGAAAATACTTCCGGCTCATAGTGCAATGTTGAAAAACTTACAATGCTGCACAACAGGTAACGCCTCTTTCCGCTGCTGACAAGCGAATTTTGGGTTTCTAGGAATACGTAACTATATTTATGAAATGCCACATTTGCATACCTCTTGAGTACGACACAGCATACCAATGAAACACAGACCCAATCAAAATCTAAGTGGGTAGTATTTTACTAATTCGTGTCGATAGAGGCACATTTGTGTACAGATACTCGGTTTTACTAAAACATACTTTGGTCGTAAGGTTATCGTGGTTAGTTTTATTTCATTTCTTATAATACAGTGCACAATTTTCGTAAGGTTTCCTTTAGTGTTGTTAAAACAATAGTAAACATGAGAGAGAAATTAATCATCAACGATATATGCGAATTCTCTGATGTTATCTATGATAGTATGACAATGCACGTGCAGTTTATTGATTACATGCATGTAGAAAACTTGTTCTGAGTTAAAGCTGTCAAACAAAGTTTGAAGAAGAATAAAATCTCACTACCACACGACAGCTAATGTAGAAAATACTTTTCTGACATATTATGGCACGATGCGCTCTCCCTACACATCTTCGAGATGCATCTGCTGCCTGCTGTCTATTAAACCTGAACAGAACAAAATGTCACAGTAGTTAGCCCTTTTTCCACATGCGACTACTTTGGTTTGAGAAGTGAAGGGAAGTATGTTCAAAGTTCCATTAGATTGATAACTTCAGCAGACAGCAGAATTGCGTTTTAAAAAATTTGGCACTGAATGTATTCCAACTCGCGACATCTTATCTACGCTACTAGCTGACACGTAGCTACAACAGCTCCAGAGCCCGACAACTATTCCTCCAGAACTTTTTGATTCCACAGCACTGTGAGATTATGCATATGGCCAGGTCTTGACTTCTGAGAGACAAACAGTTACAGCTTTTCTTTTTTTTTTTTTACTGAACGACGTTTTCTACAAACAGATAGCGCAATAGAATAGCTCAAGTGGAAAGGAACACTTCCTATTTAAACTTCTGCATCCTACACTGTTGGCAGTTCTGTGTAGGTGGCAGTTACGTGATTTTATTTCGGTGATTACAAAATATAGAGGGGAATGTATGCACTGGGTAGCCGAGGCAGCTAGTTCATGGTGATTCGGTCAACCAAGTAAATGAATTTACTGAACATGGTGCAAATTACTGCAGGACGCCTGTGTGTCAGAATTCTCATCCAGTGTGGCGCAACGGCGTTACGATAGAAAAATGAGAGAAGAGGATTTCGTGGTCTGTTGGACGAATGGTAGGTTGTTATACCTATGGTCTGGGTTGGATTCCCACTTCTGTCAATGATTTTAGATAGGGAGAGACAGAGTCCATTCTCTCCTGACTACACCAAGTGAAGAAGATGTAATGGCAGTGTTGTCTGAAAATTCACATTAAAGATGATTTTCCTTCTCTACCAAGTAGAGGGTAGGTTGAACCACAATAAAGTCTGGAGTGGCGACATGTAGAAACTCTATCACCAGTAACCTTTCTTATACTAGTTATTTATTTCAAGTGACGAAACAAACGCTATGTATGGTCACAGGACACTTATTCTATCTTTTATCTGAGATTCTGTATGTCGATAAGATTGGTTCTGAACTGGGAATGCAACTCGGACCGCCCTTAACGCGGAATTTGATCCCTTCGTGACAATACAGCTCGGCTACAATTTGTTGTTTGTTCAAAACTGCAGATTCCTTAACATCTCCACATACACTCCTGGAAATTGAAATAAGAACACCGTGAATTCATTGTCCAAGGAAGGGGAAACTTTATTAACACATTCCTGGGGTCAGATACATCACATGATCACACTGACAGAACCACAGGCACATAGACACAGGCAACAGAGCATGCACAATGTCGGCACTAGTACAGTGTATATCCACCTTTCGCAGCAATGCAGGCTGCTATTCTCCCATGGAGACGATCGTAGAGATGCTGGATGTAGTCCTGTGGAACGGCTTGCCATGCCATTTCCACCTGGCGCCTCAGTTGGACCAGCGTTCGTGCTGGACGTGCAGACCGCGTGAGACGACGCTTCATCCAGTCCCAAACATGCTCAATGGGGGACAGATCCGGAGATCTTGCTGGTAAGGGTAGTTGACTTACACCTTCTAGAGCACGTTGGGTGGCACGGGATACATGCGGACGTGCATTGTCCTGTTGGAACAGCAAGTTCCCTTGCCGGTCTAGGAATGGTAGAACGATGGGTTCGATGACGGTTTGGATGTACCGTGCACTATTCAGTGTCCCCTCGACGATCACCAGTGGTGTACGGCCAGTGTAGGAGATCGCTCCCCACACCATGATGCCGGGTGTTGGCCCTGTGTGCCTCCGTCGTATGCAGTCCTGATTGTGGCGCTCACCTGCACGGCGCCAAACACGCATACGACCATCATTGGCACCAAGGCAGAAGCGACTCTCATTGCTGAAGACGACACGTCTCCATTCGTCCCTCCATTCACGCCTGTCGCGACACCACTGGAGGCGGGCTGCACGATGTTGGGGCGTGAGCGGAAGACGGCCTAACGGTGTGCGGGACCGTAGCCCAGCTTCATGGAGACGATTGCGAATGGTCCTCGCCGATACCCCAGGAGCAACAGTGTCCCTAATTTGCTGGGAAGTGGCGGTGCGGTCCCCTACGGCACTGCGTAGGATCCTACGGTCTTGGCGTGCATCCGTGCGTCCCTGCGGTCCGGTCCCAGGTCGACGGGCACGTGCACCTTCCGCCGACCACTGGCGACAACATCGATGTACTGTGGAGACCTCACGTCCCACGTGTTGAGCAATTCGGCGGTACGTCCACCCGGCCTCCCGCATGCCCACTATACGCCCTCGCTCAAAGTCCGTCAACTGCACATACGGTTCACGTCCACGCTGTCGCGGCATGCTACCAGTGTTAAAGACTGCGATGGAGCTCCGTATGCCACGGCAAACTGGCTGACACTGACGGCGGCGGTGCACAAATGCTGCGCAGCTAGCGCCATTCCACGGCCAAAACCGCGGTTCCTGGTGTGTCCGCTGTGCCGTGCGTGTGATCATTGCTTGTACAGCCCTCTCGCAGTGTCCGGAGCAAGTATGGTGGGTCTGACACACCGGTGTCAATGTGTTCTTTTTTCCATTTCCAGGAGTGTATTACGCGTGAATGGGATCGAATCCTGGCCCGGCACTAAAGATTTAATTATGTATTATCAAGCTCTAGCATCAGAACACCTATCTGCTGGTGGATAAGAATTTTGATTTTTAATGTATTTTCATTCGTTGTCAACGCTAACGATATCTGACGTTTTTAACTCCCAGTGAGACACAGAACTATTTGCGAGATGACTGTAAGTTCAAGATGTTATTCTGAGCAGCTGGTGGAGAAAAATTCGGTAGCTGACGTCTCTTTGTGTGTAGTCAACAACGATATGTGTGGGGCTCTATTCCCAGTGAGCGCTGAACTCTTCGTCATATTATTTCTAGTTCAAGGATGCTCACATATCACTGCTGGCGCAACAAACCCATGTTTAACGTTCGTTTTCTCTAGAATATAACAGCGATAGGTGCCGGGTAGGAGTCCTGGGAAGGAAAAAATTAATGTTTCGTCTCGTCATTTCAGTTAAAACATCTAGCTACTGCTGCGAAAATCCGATATGTCACATTTGACTGTGCTTCGATAGCAATCCGATTAGGTTCTGGGTTCGAATCCGTGTCCAACACAAAGCTTTACCTCACGGCAGTTCAAGTAAGTTAATTGTGAAGAAGCAGTATTGAACATCTCTCGTAGTTCGTTAACAGGGACAATATATGATGGGTAGGAATTCGAGTCTGTTAAACATGTTTGCGTTATGCAATTTAAAGTTGATATTTGCTAACTGATACTGTCTAAAATCGAGGTATATCACTCTCTGTATGCTTAATCAGGAATGACTGTTAGTTTCCGTCAGTAACTAAATCTTTGCTTAGTCTGCATGAGTTGGGTTTGAATCCATATGCGGAAGGTTCGTCGTCTCATTTGAAGTTCATACATATTCTCAACTAGCTGCTCGTGAATAACTTAAATTTTTAATGTCATTTTGTGTTAAATAATAAGTACGGTATGTTACTTTGAAGAGGAAATCATGAATACGGCGAACTTACTACGTGCATTACCAATCTGACGTAATAATGAGAGTGGTAACATTTCAGGTATGTCATTTATTGTAATAAATGTGAGCTTACAAGCCTTAAGGACAGTCTTATCTGTGATAAGGTGTTCCCTGATATGTGTAGTACCGTGGTATTACTTTACATCTTGAGTTATTGCGGTACAGAGCAGTGTT
The DNA here is from genome assembly GCF_021461395.2 of Schistocerca americana. Classification (NCBI taxonomy): domain Eukaryota; kingdom Metazoa; phylum Arthropoda; class Insecta; order Orthoptera; family Acrididae; genus Schistocerca; species Schistocerca americana. The sequence goes on along the minus strand of NC_060121.1, from coordinate 720,933,146 downwards.
TTCTAGTGGTGACTTGTTTCTAACCATTTTCAATAGTCAAACGACTGTACCAAGGAGCGATTAGAGGACCTGCTAGACAGCTTTTTTTGAATAGGACAATGTTCCTGTCCAATAATTTTTAGATTGGTTACAATAAGCTTACGCTACAAGAGAACTCACTTGTATTTTTCAATATGTGGTCTGTTGTCGGTTTGAAGGCCTTACATTGCAACGGCAACTTAGTGCAACTCCACCGAGGGCTGTCTGGAGTAGGGTGGAGATAGCAATGTGAAAGTTGCGAGCTGTCGAAGACGATCTTCATATTCCTAATGCGATTAGGCCATCGTATACTCTTGACGACGTTTAGCACCTGTGCGGTCAGTCAACCAATTTCAGAATTCATGTTGAGTAATCCTGCTAAATTCCCGTAGTATTGTCTTTTTATATTGATGAGTAATATGGATAGTCGTCACGTTCATGTGCCGTCTACAACGCAAATTTAATGTTACAATCCTAGGAACTAACCTGCAACACGTTTTGTATTTCATAATCGGAACTATCTGCATTAACCGTCATCAGAGCAATGTCAGGGAACAGAATGCAGCAGTGCCTTGGTACCTACTTGGGGACCTGCTTGAGTCGTGTTCTAAGGAAAGGGTAGTTGCTGGTTCACATTATATTACACTAGCGAGAAGTACCAACTTTTCCTTTTCTCTGCAAACATCCCGAACTAAATTCAGTAACTAAATGCTAGGAATATATTTGCATTGTGCCAACTCAAAGATCAATAGATATGGATATAGATATAGATTTTTATATTTAAAGCCATTCTCGTTCTGCGTTGGAATACACATTATTCATTATTTGATTGTTCTTGTTACGATTGTTATTGTCATTCTCTCACTCGCAAGAGTTTTCGCATTCCTATTTGGTATCGATGCACATGAAGAGTGGCTATGAAAGAAGGGAATACTGAATGTTACGCCATGCAGAATACACTCATTTACTTCTGCTCCTTGTGATCAACGCTACAGGAGAAGTTAGATACATAAAGTTGACAGTGTGAGGACAGACATGCTGGCACAACTCTGCAACTACACAGTGTTACCAGATAAAATGGTGCTGTGGAATCGAAAGTGTAGTACGGACTTTGCCACAGTAGCAGACAGCTGCTAATTTCGGACCATGACCGTGGATTACACTTCGGTCAGTGCTGGTTAGAGTGTTGCAACTGTAAATGGAAGGTTTTGTTTGACAGTCTTGTGCTGATGCTGTCTGAATAAATTATGCCATTGGATAAAAAGCGGTTTAGTTTTGAGACCTAACCCACAAGGGGAGAAGGCACAGTGGTCTGCTTCAGGAATTCCAAGCAATAAAACACAAAAAGCAACCCAGGAAGGGTTCGAACAGCTACTTTCATGCAGAGACATGCATTTGGAATCTGTTCATCGTTACGGGGTGAAACAAGAGGGTAACATTACTGAAACAATGATCAGGCTACTTAGTATATAAGAGAGCATACAGATTTCAAGGAGGAAACACACGAAGACGCAGACTTCCTCGTTATCAATATGTGCGGCATATCTTTCGTGTTAACGAAAGTAATATCCCGCTTTAACTCTTCTTACGTCTCAAATGAGATGAATGCCATGAGGAATCGAATATTTGTTGACTGCGTCTCTCCTTGCTTCCATCCGTACCAACATATTTCTTCATTCCCGTGGTAATCATGACATCCTTTTTGTATGCTGCAAAAGATTGCACGTGGACAAATTCGACATCGAGGTGCAAAGCGTTTGGTATCTTACATTATATTCAATTCGAATAAGATTCAGATGTATTTTTACTTCGTTTGTATTTTTAGATGATTATGAACGTTACGGAAAATTATCTCACATGCTTTATGTTGAATGAGAAACATTGAATGACCCGTTTTGTTTCCCTACGTTGAAATGATATAATGTCGGCGTCAACAGCCTTCTTCCACGCCGGAAGCTGAAACTTGTATCATTCTGGATTAATGATAATTGAATGTCTCAAATGTAGACATAGCCCACAAGGCGACGTCAGAAACCATCAGGGGAGAACGCCGCATTAAAACCAAACGTGCGCGCGCGTCTCCACTCTGAAGGACCCTATCGGAGAATCACGGCAAGCATTTCGCTGAAGAGCTGCCTCGTAAGAGAACCGAGAAATGGCAGCGTCGTAGCAAGTATTTGCCAACACTCTGATAGTGCATTTACTTCCGGGTGTAGGCTGGCGTTACCTCGCTAAATTCACTTGACATTCGTTTTCCACATCGAAGACTCGTACGACAGAATCCACTGTAAGATGAGACACTTAGAAAGTATAATTAATTTCTGGACTCCAAGAACGGCGTTCTTCACATAAGTAACACCTGTTTGTGTGTTTTAAGGTTGCGTTTTGAGGCTCAGGCAACATCGCAGTGACTATAGTCCGTCTGTGGTCGCCAGTGTGTCGTTAGCTCAAAGGTTATTCGTCATATTGTGGCTTTTCTAACGCGGGACATTCTGAATCGGAATACTCCCCTTTCATTATTAGTTCCGGGACGTGACTATTTTCCTCGGACAAAGACCAATGCTGTGAATTGGATTCGCGGACATGCCATTCACTACGTAGTTGGACAAACTGTAGACTCTGTACTCGATTTTTGGACATACCTCAACGACCGTCATTATGTCGTTGTCCGCCACCCAAAATACAGACAATTTTTCTCGAACTTCCTTGGGAGTGCTTTCCACGACCCGCCTCGCAGCTGGAATGTGTTAAGCCAAGAGTGAAGGTTTCCAGTTTGAACCAATGAACATTTCTGAACTACTGAACGGAACACACCAATTTCGAGAAGACGTGACTCAACATATTACCAGCGGGGCGCAGAAGGCGTCTGATCAATTACACAACAAAAATAAACAAAACAAAAATCAAAATAAAAATAAAATTCAGAAAATGGAAGATTTTGTTTTGTTTGTAATGATAGCCCTAACCTTGAATTCCCATATTTCCCCTGGTATATAGGCAGCTCTTGGGGTAGGTTTAGTCAGGGCCAACGTCTGAAGTGGACCAGATTTTTTTTTTTTTGTTATAGGATGAAAAGTGGCGGTGGCACTTAGTTTCTTTTTTAATTGCCATTTTCCTAAGGGGCTTTAAAATAAGAGAGAAAAAAAGGGGTAATCATCAAAAAAAGTAAAAGAAAAAAAGCAAAATTAAAAAAAAAGAGGTTCCCTTGTGCGTTGCGGTGGTCGTACTGTATGACATAGCAGTTCCAATCTCGGTGGAAGCCGCCGACTACAACCTTTTATTTTCCATTTTGATTAATGGAGTTGCAAACGGCTAGTAAAAATTCTTTATACGAAATCTGAAGAATGCCTTTAAACATCAATCTTCGTCCGATTCGACTTAGTAAATAAAGTTAATATCATGGATGTCTGCTTTGCAAATGCCAAGGTGCTTCACTATAAAATAGATCCTGAAAAGATTCAAAGCGACTGTCAACGATATAAATTTGAGTTTTGTTCGTCATATAGGTCTAACAGGTCAGAAGGTTGTTTATGAAGTGCACATGTTGATTAATATAGTTCCCCTCTTCTAAATTTTTGCAATAGCATTTAACTGTAGACGTTTTCTAACACCGGCGTTAGCAATTCCTTTCCGTTCTCTGAAACCTCCAAAACGACAAATTTTTCTGGTCTAAATCTGATGACCTTAACTATCACTTCCGATCAACATTAAATACTTCATGAACCCATACATGGAACTCCAAATGTGCAGTGTTCCTGCACTGCTACAGAGCATGCATTGCAAGGTATTCACACAGTTTATCGAATAGAGTTACCATAAGGAATGAAACAAGAACTTTAATACACTTTACACCACAGACGCTCACCCCGGCTGGACGAAAACATCCGAACATTGACCAAAAGTTGCACAAATAATTGAGATTGAAAGGAAAAGAAACGAGGTATGAAGCATTTATAAATTCATCGAATGTAGCGAGGTGGTTTAATTTCGTCCCAGTCTATAAAATTAATTTCGGGCCATACTCAGCTCTTGCCGATTAATGTAATATAATACCCGCCTACTAATCAGGGCGTCTGTCTCCGTTGCTTTTGAGCGTGAATGGAAATCGTAAAAATTTTCTGTGGATCAACATTTAATAATAAAGCGTTTTAAATCATCAAAAGCGATGAGCGGGAGCAGGCGCTTTCGATAAAGAACGGGGGAGTGCAGCGCCGCTTCTGTCGCCACGGCCGCTGCCGGTAGCCAGCAAATGGATCCCGGAGCTTTGCCGCATACGGCGTCCAGAGGAGGACAGTCTGCAGGAAATCTGCCGCAAAATCGTTACTGGATAAAATGTTGATATCGGTGTGTCAGAAAGCGAAATAGATTGAATCTGCGCTACCGTTACATTCACGTCTTCAGCATTCAGACAGAAGAGGCTATATAAATATTTTATGCCAGCTGCTCTCGATCCACTGACATTACGAACAGAAACGACGCATGCTACCGCTTTTTTTTTTCCGTAGCGGTCGCGCGGTTCCAGACTGTAGCGCCAGAACCGCTTTTTTGTTTTTTTTTTTGTTTTTTTTTTTGTGGAATAAATATACTGGTTTTTCCTTCCAGTAAACAAAAATGAGTCTCCTTCGTCTTGTTGGCGAAGAAGCAATCTTTTGGAACAAAAAAAAGTTTCTCAAAGCCAAAATCAAATTTCTTTTTCCTTTAACAACAAATTGTGAGGAATAAATAAGGAAAAGTTTTTTTTTTTTTTTTTTTTTTGCGAAAGAAAACAAAGTCTCCGATTATACCGGTTTCTCTTTCCAGTAAACAAAAATGAGTCTCCTTCGTCTTGTTGGCGGAGAAGCAATCCTTTGGAACAAAAAAAGTTTCTCAAAGCCAAAATCAAATTTCCTTTTCCTTTAAGAACAAACTATGAGGAAGAAATAAGGAAAAGCTTTTTAAGTCGTCATGCGACTTGTAGTTAAAGTCCAGTTCGTACAGGAGCTCCTGAAGTGTATCCACCTACAGCATGCCAGCTCGTCCAAACGTGTCTTCTCATGGCGTAGGCGTGAGTTCTGGGTAGCAGATCTATTCAGTTCGTCTCGTTTTATACAGTTTTCAGCTTCTCAGGGCTTGGACGTTCCAGCTACTAGGTGGGTCATCGAAAGTGCTCCGTAAGAAATTATAAAAATATTGTTTATAGCGGGGGTTGCGTATCAGGACGCAGTGTCGTTCGTTGAGATAAGTCCAATATCCTAGCGTAGACTTGTCGCCTGAAGTAAAAAGATAGCGGATCGTGTGGCCACAGATCCAATTCACAGAGTTAGTTTTGGCGGAGGGGTAGAAAGTCTTATCGGGGTACAAAAGCATGTGGACGTCGATCTGAGCCGGTGTCTGGCGAGTAAGAAACGCCAAAATTCGCCGCGCAAGTGTCCAGACGTCTAGCGCTGTGCCACAGTGGAACCGGTGGACATCCGTGTCATCCACGCCACAGTGGGTGCAGAGGGATGAATCGGCAAGATGGATGCGGTGCAGACGATCTCGGTTAACTTGTTTGCCATTCACGGTGATGTACCACGCTGATTGAACGTCCGATTCGAGAAAACGCGCATGGATCGCCTTCCATATATGTCGCCACACTTACTGTGGATACTTACGTTCGATGGGGTTGGACGGGCGGCACTGTTGTAACAATTCGGAGACTGTTTTCGTGAGGTACAAACGTGTAAGTGGTAAGGACCGGTAGATATAACTGAACTCCAGGAAAAATCGTTGGATGTAATAAAAGGGGGTTGGAATGGTCGATATCAGTACTGGGGCGGACAAGGAGGCCGGTGCAAAGTTGTGAAGCAGGAGGCTAGTAAGGCTCTGCGGGCAACGATGCCAAAGTTTGAGTTGGGAGCTGACGTATAGTGCCTTGACACGGCACATGGATGAGTCCCACCCCGCCACGATCTCGTGGCAGTGCAAGGGATTCATACTGCACCTTGAATAACATCCCCGAGCTGACAAAGGAGCCGAAAGCCATCAACAGTCGTCGCGCCAGGAGATTTGGGACTGGTAGTACTTGAGCCACGTATGGTATACGGGAGGCATGATACATGTTCACGTATTGCGCGCGTTGGATAACGTCGAGAGCTCGTAGCCGGTGATCTGCGAGATTTGCTCTGATTGTCTGTAGCAAGCGTCTACCATTGATAGCCGCTGAGCGGCGCAGGTCTGCTGTGAAATCAAGTCCAAGACACCGTATGGTGGCGGCGACACTAAGGGGGGCAGCGCATCTCTCCGGCAAGCCCTCACCAATGAGCAGGACCTTGGATTTTGACACGTTGAGGCAGCTGCCCGACGCTTCGCCGTAAGTCGCCACCCATGTCAGTGCTGCTCGTACTTCATCTTCAAAGTTACATGTATCACATTGGAACAACCGAAACAAAAATGTACCTACGTTCTTTATTTTAATTTAATAAACCTACCTGTTACCAACTGTTCGTCTAAAAGTGTGAGCCATATGTTTATGGCTATTACAGCGCCATCTGTCACAATGCGAAAAATGTGGTCCAACTGAAAGATTCATATTTCTTTACGTACTACACGAAATGTAATAAAAAATGGGGTTCCTATTTTTTTTAAAGCAGTTGATATCCGATTGACCTATGGCAGCGGGCCAACCATAGCGCCATCTGGTTTCCCCCTTCAAGCTAGACAAGTTTCGTTCGTTGTAGTTTTCTCGTTTGACGATTATTTCGTGAGATATTTGGCGCGGTCACGATCAATGGACCACCCTGCTTGTGAGCTCCCGTTCCTGGTCAAACAGAACGTGTGTTTACACAACTGCAGAAAGAACAACAGCGCCCGTTAATAAAGTCTAGGTCCGCAGCTCGTGGTCGTGCGGTAGCGCTCTCGCTTCCCACGCCCGGGTTCCCGGGTTCGATTCCCCCGGGGTCAGGGATTTTCTCTGCCTCGTGATGACTGGGTGTTGTGTGCTGTCCTTAGGTTAGTTAGGTTTTAATAGTTCTAAGTTCTAGGGGACTGATGACCATAGATGTTAAGTCCCATAGTGCTCAGAGCCATTTGAACCATTTTTTGAATAAAGTCTAAGTAGGATGCGACCCAGCTGTAACGCGGGCAGCACTCGTAACGAGAGCGCGGACTCATGCCTAATGTATTGACACTGAGTCTGCTACGGCGTCCGGCATCCTCTCATCTGAATAATTAAGCGCAGCCGACAGAAACTCCACGGCAAGGTCGGCGTCACGCCAGCATCCTGCGCCCAGTAACCGACGCAAAGCGTGGGCTGCCAGACTGCTGGCGCCAGCGTCGTCACGCTGTGCTGCCCGGGAATTTCATTTGGACGTCGCAATCGCCGCTGGCGCGCCAAGAGCACAGCGGAGGTGACAATAAACAGGCAACAGTGCGACTTCCACAGTGCAGAGCCACGCAGCAGCGTAATGCGACTCGGTGCTCAGCAGACGAAACTTAACGTGTTGTAACGTCTGGATTAAGAACTGACCTACATACGAACGCATGTTGTGTCGAGAGGGGCGGCATATCTTTTGCACTCAGAGACCTTGAGAAATCATTACAGCCTGTGGTCACATAAATTGTCTTTTGGCCATCGCGCTTTCAACTATATTCCAAAATAACCCTCACCGTTTCAAAAAATTGTCTAGTGAAACACACCCGATTTTTAATTCAAACGAAGTAATGAGTGATGTTGCCGGAGGATATACAGAGTGACCATTAATACAACGGACAAACTGCAGGACAAAAAAAAGGTTCAAATGGCTCTGAGCACTACGGGACTTAACATCTGAGGTCATCAGTCCCCTAGAACTTAGAGCTACTTAAACCTAACTAACCTAAGGACATCACACACACACACGCCCGAGGCAGGATTCGAACCTGCGACCGTAGCGGTTCCAGACTGAAGCGCCTAGAACCGCTCGGCCACTCCGGCCGGAAAACTGCAGGACAGATTCCTGACTAGCAACGGAGGAAAAAAAGGTCCTATGAACATCTGTCCTGAAAAGCATCGTTGCACGGTAGATGGCGTTGATGAATGACAGATCCTCTGACCATGAGCCGTGTGTACCATTTCGTGTTGTAAGATATGTGATTGACCCAGCGTACTGTAAGCAGCAGAATGGTCAAGTATTCGCGTTGGCAACAAGCCGAGATGGTTTTTGTGCACGGCCAAGCAGATAGAAACCGTCGAGAGGCAATACAGCATAGCCAACAGCCACTTCACAAAACATTGAAGTCTTTCTTGTCCGTTTGTGTGGTCGCCGGCCGGTGTAGCCGAGCGGTTCTAGGCGCCTCAGTCTGGAACCGCGCGACCGCTACGGTCGCAGGTTTGAATCCTGCCTCGGGCATGGATGTGTGTGATGTCCTTAGGTTACTTAGGTTTAAGTAGTTCTAAGTTCTAGCGGACTGATGACCTCAGATGTTAAGTCCCATAGTGCTCAGAGCCATTTGAACCATTTGAACCGTTTGTGTGGTCAAGGATCCTTTCAGACAGACAGACGTGGAGGGAACCGGTGGATTGTGCGTACACCAGATTTGGAGGACGGGGTTCTACATGTTATTGAGGCGAGCCCCAATACATGCTCCAGGAAAGTGGCCCTCTAACACTGTGTAAACCAAAGTACGATTATGTGTATCCTGCTTGACAAACGCTACTACTCATACTACCCGCAATCCCATGAAGACCACTTCGAACACCTTTTGTGATGTGGATGCGATTCAGCTTTGTAACGTGTTCCCGGACCAGTTGTTGCACGCACACCATCCATTCCCAGACACGTGTTCATAGGACCTTTGCCCCTCCATTTACGGTCGGCACTCCGTCCCCGCAGTTTGTCGGTTTTATCAGTTAGTTCCATACAACCACATTTCTAGAACGGTTTTGACATCGTTCGTCAGAAGCAGCTGATCTCCTGCCAGAAACGTCATAGCTCGTATTAACTGTCAGACAGTGAAACTGAAGCTATATGTAGGGTTCAGAATGGTAGCGTTATACGCCATCTCCCGTTCGTTATCTATATAAACGATATAGGAGACCGTTCTTCTTAGATTGTTTGCGTATGATGCTGACATTTACCGTCTAGTAAAGTCATCAGAAGATTAAAACGATGTAGACCAAATATCTGCGTGATACGATAAGTGGCAATTGGCCCTAAATAATAAATAGTGTGATAGCCTTTACATGAGTACTACAAAAATTCTGTTGTATGTCTGTTTCACGATAAAAACACAAATTTCAATGTTTCAGATATACTGAAATACCGAAGATTTTCAAGTGTAGGCAAGTTCAGTGGGAACCATCATATAGAAAACGTTGTGATGAAGGTGAACCAAAGATTCTTTTCCATTCTCTGAAAACTTTTTAGACGCAACATAACCACAGTACGCTTGTCCGTGCTCATCCGGAGTAGTTATGTGCTGTATGGTATCTTTATCAGAATGAGTTGATGAAGGACCTAGGAAAAGTAGAAAGAAAGGTAGCACATTTGTCCTGTCACAAAATATGTGAGAAATGTCATGGATATCATGCGTAACTTGCAGTGTCAACCATTCAAACAAGGTCTTCTTTGGTTCTGACTTTTCATTCACCAACTTTCTCCACCAAAGTGAGAGAAAGTGCGGAAAAATTTAGGTATTCATTTTTCCCACGTGATGTTCTGGAGCTGAGCGGTCAAGAAGTGATCTGAATGTGTTTCTATGAACCCTTTCCGAAACATGTACTGTAACTATTACGTATGGATTAATCATGCAGAGGCAGAAAGACTAGTTTTTATCTAGAGGGGCACCCTTGGTAATGCTGACTCCTAACATCCTCTGATGCGGCCGTCAGTTAACATGTAAGAAGCCATACAGGAACAGGCAACTCTATGTTCAGTGCATTCTACTGCCATTATCCAAACACAACGCAGACACTAGGCCGAATGGGTGTAATCATAAATGAGTAAAAAAGGTCCTTCAGTAAAAGCTACAACACCACAAATAAGTCTTCCGCGTGTACATACTAGAAGAAACCTATCAGGAAGAAAGAATTATGAAGGAGAACCACTGGCCGGTATTTAGACCCATCGCGTTTGATTCTGAAAGCTCGAATGAAATAACAGTCTCTAGAGAAGGTGAAGGTTCTGTCGATTAACCTATGACAAAATAAAATGATTGTGTGTATTGTTGGCCGCGAGGCACCGTCCGGGGAAGTTCGACCACCGGTTTGCAATTCTTATTTCAGGTGACGTAACATTGGGCGACTTGCGCATCGGTGATGATGAGATGATGATGAGGACAACACAACACCCACTCCATGAGCGGGGAAAACCTCCAACGTAGCCAGAAATCGAACCTGTGCCCGCTTCTTGGTAGGAAAGCACGTTCAATGGAATACGACAGATCTGCACAGAGCTAGTTAAACATGTGCTTCTTACTTATAAATATTGGTGGCTGCCGTGCAATTATCATTTATGATGGGCAGCGGAAGACATGCTCGGGATGTGGCAAAGAAGGACACCTCCGTTCCAGCTGTCTCCAACGTAGTGTCACACAGTTACCGCCTGGGGACATGCAAGCCGTGACCGCTTCGACGACGCTCCCGCTGACGTTTGTCGAGGTTCTCCATAACCAGCCCCGACCGCGATCACCACTGGCTCCTACACATACTACTGGCACATCGTCGACTCCGGTAATGCCTCTGGCTGTTGCGGACGGACCGAAGCCTTGCCTCCTCCTCCTCCCGTCAGGTGCAGTGGTGGGCAATCTCTAGTGCAGGGGATGACCCTTGACTCCATGCTTGTGCCTACCGATGCTTTTGTACCTGATCATCCGGTTCCCCAGACGTCTTAGGACACTGAAGGTCACGTATGCAAGCAATGGTCGCCGAAGAGACGTCGGAAACGGCGGATCGCTCCGTCTGACGCCTGCGCGCTGTACCTGTGGTCGTTGAACAACATTTGAACCAGCATCACTCTCCACTGGACTCACACAATGTACGCACCTTTGCTCGGCCTGACGATGTAGACGACGAAACACCCACCTCTGTGACAGTAGCGAATGCTGCAGTTCCAACCCACGACTGCTAATCGGTATGGATGTGCAGTCTGCTGGGACAACGTTCCTGTTCGCTGCTGCTCTTCGTGCCTCCGTGAGCGTCCGAGTAGTCCCAATTCCGTGACAAGGTTACAGGATTGGCTCCATCAACGTCAACACTACCGTTGGCACCCCTGTCAAACTACAATTGCTCCGTGAAATGTTGAGGGAGTCGGACCTCGATGTTGCCCTTCTGCAGGAAGTTCGTCTAGCGACGTTTCCCAATATCTATGTCTTGTTTCTTACCTCATGCCGTGTGCTGACGGTGGCAGTGGGACGGCTATTCTTTTAAAGGAAGCATTGAGAACAGGTCGCTCCTTTGTTTGTGTGCCGCTATGACCATATTATTCTTGGCGGCCTCAGTTGTGTGTTATCCCAGAAGGACCAACATCCCCATTTCACCACATGCCAGGAACTCAAACTGCTCTTGCATGAACTGAACCTCACCGAGACTTGGGACCGCACGCATGGTGATCGACCTGGATATACGTACGTAACCAGCTATTCAGCAAGTCGTCTTCCCAAGGTATCGTAACTGCCACGAATGACACTGACTTATGGCCTACCGCCTTAACTGACCATATCACCTACATCTGCTCTGTTTCGCTTCAGAGGCAGAAGGTGTGGTGCGGTCGAGGCCTGTGGAAGTTGAATGTCGCCCATCTCAAGGGTCTGGAATGCAGGCAGGTTGTGCAGACGACGTGAAACAACTGTGTGAGACGCCTTCCAACTTATCCTTCAACGCTCCGGTGGTGGCTAGACTGCACCAAGCCTGCTTTACGACGTTCGATGATGAATTGCGGTGGCGACAAAATGCAGTGGCAACGACATGTCATAGAATATTATTTCTCAATCCTGCGCGAACTCTCCTAACCATGCCCCTCTGTTCAACAACGAAATTCAACGGATTAAGGCGAAGATAATTTCTATTATGCGTCACCGCCTTGAAGGCACAATAGTACTCTCAGGATGTCACGATTGTGTACTAGGAGAACGCCCGTCCATGCATCATATTAACCCAGAGAAGCAACTGTGTCGGAGAAAGCTGGTCAACGCCTTCGACATGCCAGATGGTCGCCGATTGACGTTCCAGAATCATATAGTAAACGCCTTTGTGGATCACTACAAACAGGTCTATGCACCAGAGGACCAAAACATGGCCGTTCCTTGACAGGTACCCTTGACGGGACTGCTGTGGAGATTCTCACAGCGACAGTTACGGCTGCTGACGTCGCTAATGCTCTTCATAAGTGAGCGGCTAACAAAACCACAGGTCTCGACGGGTTTCCGCTGTAGTTTTACCGCACATTCCACGACATCATGTGCTCAAGCTGGACTGTGGTATATGAAGAACTGATGAACCCTGACCTTCCACTCCCACCCGAATTCATATAAGGCTTGCTTATCCCGGTCTCCAAGCCATCGGGAGGTCGAGGAGTGGGACATTATCGGCCTTTGACCATGTTAAATTGTGACTTCAAGATGTTTACCAGGATTCTTGCCGCTCGCCTTCGGCGCGTCATCCCTCATGTCATTTCTCTATATCAAATGTGCTTTGGTGGTGACAGAAAAATTCAGACTGCACTCAGCGATTACCGTGACCTCATAGGCCTGGCCACGACCTGCCGCAGTCGCAGTGCCTTAATGACGGTGGACTTCGACTATGCCTTTGATAGAGTGAGTCACGACTTTCTAGGAGTCCGCATCTCGTGGTCGTGCGGTAGCGTTCTCGCTTCCCACGCCCGGGTTCCCGGGTTCGATTCCCGGCGGGGTCAGGGATTTTCTCTGCCTCGTGATGGCTGGGTGTTGTGTGATGTCCTTAGGTTAGTTAGGTTTAAGTAGTTCTAAGTTCTAGGTGACTGATGACAATAGATCTTGAGTCCCATAGTGCTCAGAGCCATTTTTGAACTTTCTAGGAAACGTACTCTGAGGGATGGCTGTCCCCCATGGACTTATACACATCGTCTTGCGGCTCCTTCAAGGTGCCACGTCGCGAGAGCTGGTCAGTGGCCGTGTGAAGGGCCCTATTAGTGTCATGCAGTCGATCCGTCAAGGATGTCCGCTGTCGATGCTGCTTTCCGCCATCGCCCTTGAGCCACTGTTACAGAGTTTGAGGAGCCGGTTGACAGGGATAATAATGAGGTGGTATGCTTTCATCTGCGCAGATGACGTGGTGTTCTTGGTTCTATTGGAGGATGAAGTGCGGGAGGCACTGGCATGGATCAACCAGTACAGAACTGCTGCGGGCAGCCGTGTTAGTCTGACGAAATCCAGTGCTATGTTCACCGGTAGAGGTCTTCCGGCATGGAGTATGCCTCCATTGCCATTGGTGGAGAAGCTCAAATGTTTGGAGATCACTTACACGCGTGGTATACAGCGCACGATCTCTTTTAACTACAGGGCTATTACAAATTATTGAAGCGATTTCATAAATTCACTGTAGCTCCATTCATTGACATATGGTCACGACACACTACAGATACGTAGAAAAACTCATAAAGTTTTGTTCGGATGAGGCCGCACTTCAGGTTTCTGCCACCAGAGCGCTCGAGAGCGCAGTGAGACAAAATGGCGACAGGAGCCGAGAAAGCGTATGTCGTGCTTGAAATGCACTCGCATCAGTCAGTCGTAACAGTGCAACGACACTTCAGGACGAAGTTCAACAAAGATCCACCAACTGCTAACTCCATTCGGCGATGGTATGCGCAGTTTAAAGCTTCTGGATGCCTCTGTAAGGGGAAATCAACGGGTCGGCCTGCAGTGAGCGGAGAAACGGTTGAACGCGTGCGGGCAAGTTTCACGCGTAGCCCGCGGAAGTCGACGAATAAAGCAAGCAGGGAGCTAAACGTATCACAGCCGACGGTTTGAAAAATCTTATGGAAAAGGCTAAAGCAGAGGCCTTACCGTTTACAATTGCTACAAGCCCTGACACCCGATGACAAAGTCAAACGCTTTGAATTTTCGGCGCAGTTGCAACAGCTCATGGAAGAGGATGCGTTCAGTGCGAAACTTGTTTTCAGTGATGAAGCAACATTTTTTCTTAGTGGTGAAGTGAACAGACACAATGTGCGAATCTGGGCGGTAGAGAATCCTCACACATTCGTGCAGCAAATTCGCAATTCACCAAAAGTTAACGTGTTTTGTGCAATCTCACTGTTTAAAGTTTACGGCCCCTTTTTCTTCTGCGAAAAAAACGTTACAGGACACGTGTATCTGGACATGCTGGAAAATTGGCTCATGCCACAACTGGAGACTGACAGCGCCGACTTCATCTTTCAACGGGATGGTGCTCCACCGCTCTTCCATCATGATGTTCGGCATTTCTTAAACAGGAGATTGGAAAACCGATGGATCGGTCGTGGTGGAGATCATGATCAACAATTCATGTCATGGCTTCCACGCTCTCCCGACTTAACCCCATGCGATTTCTTTCTGTGGGGTTATGTGAAAGTTTCAGTGTTTAAACCTCCTCTACCAAGAAACGTGCCAGAACTGAGAGCTTGCATCAACGATGCTTTCGAACTCATTGATGGGGACATACTGCGCCGAGTGTGGGAGGAACTTGATTATCGTCTTGTCGTCTGCCGAATAACTAAAGGGGCACATATCGAACATTTGTGAATGCCTAAAGAAACTTTTTGAGTTTTTGTATGTGTGTGCAAAGCATTGTGAAGATATCACAAATATTAAAGTTATTGTAGAGCTGTGAAATCGCTTCAATCATTTGTAATAACCCTGTATAAATCATTGCCGACTCTTCAGATTTTAGGGGCAGTTTCCCAATCCAAGGTCAAGAGAGTGCCATGTATCTCTTTCGGCTCCTCTGCTCTGTTTGACAAAGCTGTTGGCAGAATGAGGGTGATTTCTTATGCTGGAAGTCTTCGGCTGCCAATGCTGATTGTTAATCATAGTTTAAGCAGTGGAGGATTTCGACCCCGGGACAGAAGATGTTTTTGGTTACTAATCAAAGACGCTACCACCATTTTTTTATTTATTTTTTAAAGACCTTTGCCTTTCGAGGGCAAGTGCTCTACGAACATTTTTTAAGTGCTCTACCACATTTTTTGAAAAAAACTTATTTGCTCTAAGGGCGAAAAAAGGGTGTGTAGTTAGCACAAATAATAAACAAAACATAAAGTGAATTAAAAAAAACGCCCTCCTGGCAGAACAAACAAAATGGCATCCACGTCCCACCAACTTGTGGGCAGACGCACTCTGAATCCCTAGGCAGTCGGTATGTTCCAGGCGCTTTTTCGCGAAGAATATTCCATTTTTCCTATACATTGGACCGAATCCTGCTATTACACAATCACACTGAAATCACCTTTTTATACCTGGGACATACAGGGATTGAAGAAGGCATTAACCAACAAGATGGCGTAGTACTGACGGTATCGAGGATGGTGCACGAGAAAAGAAAAGCGATACTGCAGGAACGTCCAAAACTCAAGAACACTCTTATCGACTTCATGGAACAATAAGAGATCGAGAGGCCTTTTATTCAGATCACAGCGTTGATCTTCGTACGTGGGAAATAAGTCTCATCTGACAACATAAGTGATTTCAGTGTAATGGCATGGGGAGATGTACGCAGAAGAAATGCAAGCATCTTCTGAATCAGTTGCTGCACCTCTGCAGAAGATCCACCCATCAGTAGATGTTTTTCCGTATCAAGCGTGTGACAACGACTGCACAGCAGTGAATCTGTCATTTTTATGGCATGTAGACGAAATTGTGTCACGTATTTTCCATTAACGACCAGTTACCATGTCGCACGAGCGCTAATGTCGTGGAGGACATGGTGCGCAGAACGCCAAACCACGGGCCATGCGATCATAGGCTATCGACGTTCCACAACATTCCGAGTATGATTTCTCATCATTAAGCGGTAAACATCAGGGGCCGTAGGGTTCCCAGTATTAGGCAAGTCGGCATGGACATAACTGTATTCGATGAAAAAGGTCCTGACATATCAGACAGAGGAAGAAACGTGGGCTACTGCAACGGGCGCCACTCTACGGGAGGTGGGGGAGGGGTAGGTGGTCAATTAGGCTTCCCGATAATCTGGTGCTGCAGCGGGTCCACGATTTAACCATCGTACTTACAGCTGCTCTGTCTTGCACGTTGACAGGACCGAGGCCGCCGTCTCGAGAGGAAGTGTCAGCGTGTCGTAGGGGACTTTGAGGATAAAGTAGCCGAACGCCGCCTGCAGTCTGTGTGCCATTGCCTTTGGCATCGGTAGACGCGTAGCTAGATAACAAAATCCACCCGTTGTAACATGTCCAATGCTTTCAGGAGGTTGACATGAAAATTCGTGCCCGGTAGCTTGAAGCTCAATCTAAATATAGCAGGGGCCGGTGAAGTGAAATGGGAAGAATACAAAGGATTTATGGTCAGGTGAGTAACAGATAATATCAAAAGCAGCAGAAAATGGTATAACGGGAGTAGGATTCGTTATGAAAGGGAAGGGAGGGCAATGAGTGTGTTATTGTGAACAGTGCAATGATAGGGTTGTTCTTATCAGAATCGACAGTAAACAACATCGACGATAGTTCAGGTATACATGCCAACGTCGCAAGCTGAAGATGAGATAGAGAAAGTATATGAGGATGCTGAAAGTGTAATACAGGATGAAAAGGGAGATGAAAATCTGATAGTTATGGGGGACTGGAATGCAGTTGTAGGGGAAGGAGTAGAAGAAAAGGTTACGGGAGAATATTGGTCTGGCACAAGGAACGACAGAGGAGGGAGACTAATTGAGTTCTGTAATAAATTTAAGCTAGTAATAGCGAATACAAGAATCACAAGAAGAGGAGGTGTACTTGGAAAAGGCTTGGTGATACAGGAAGATTTCAGTTAGATTACATCACGGTCAGACAGATACTGGATTGTAGGGCATACAAATGAGCAGATACACACTCATATCACAATGCTGCAATCATGAAAAGTAGGCTGAAGTTTAAGAGATCGGTCAGAAAGATTCAGTACACAAAAAAGTACTAAGGAATGAAGAGATATGCTTAAAGTTCTCTAAGACTATAAATGCAGCAGTAAGGAATTGCTCTGTAGGCAGTTCAGTTGAAGAGGAATCAGCATCTCAAAAATATGCAATCATGGCAGTTGGAAAAAAGGAACATACAAAGAAGGCTCCTGCGAAGAAAACAAATAATTCAGTTGATCCATGGAAGAAAGATGTACAAAAATTATCATGAAAATTCAGCATTACAGAGATACAAGTCATTTAGGAAGGAAATAAATAGGAAGTGCAGAGATCTAAGACAAAATGGCAGCATGAAAAAGTGAAGAAATCGAAAAGGAATGATTGACGGAAGAACTGACTCAGCATGTAGGAAAGTCAAAATAACGTTCGATGAAATTAAAAGCAAAGGTGGTAACATTCAGAGAGTAATGGGAATTTCACTGTTAAATGCAGAGGAGAGAACGAATAGGTGGAAAGAATACACTGAAGGCCTCTATAAGACGGAATATTTATCTCTTGTGATACAAGAAGAAACTGGGTCCGCTTTAGAAAAGGTATTGGATCCAGTGATAGAATCAGAATTTAAGAGAGTTTTTAGAACTTCAGTTTGAATAAGGCAGAATGTAAACATAACATTCCATCTTAGTTTCTAAAATCATTGGGGGAAGTGACAACAAAACAACTATTCACATCGGTCTGTAGACTATATGAATCTGGCGATATACCGCCTGACTTTCGGAAAAAAGTCATACACACAATTCTGAAAACTGCAAGAGCTGACAAGTGAGAGAATTATTGCACAATCAGGTTAACAGCTTAACGCATCCAAATTGCTGACAAGAATAATATACAGAAGAAAGGAAAAGAAAACTGAGGATGTGTTAGGTGACTATCGGTTTGGCATTAGGAAAGGTAAAGGCACCAGAAATGCAATTCTGACGTTGCGGTTGATAATGGAAGCAAGATTAAAGAAAAGTCTAGACATGTTCATAGGATTTGACGACATGGATAAGCGTTCGAATATATAAAATGGTGCGAGATGTTCGACATTCTGAGAGAAATGGGAGTAACCCAAGGGGAGAGGCGAATAATATGTACAAAAGCAAGAGGGAATAATAAGAGTGGCGACCAAGAGCGAAATGCTCGGATTAATAAGAGTGTATGACACTTATGAAGTCTTTAGTTCCTACTGTTCAATCTGAACATCAAAGAAGCAATGATGGAAATAAAAGGTTCAGGAGTGGAATTAAAATTCAAGGTGAAAGGATATCAATAATACGATTCGCTGATGACATTTCTATCCTGAATGAAAGTTAACAAGAATTACATGATCTTCCGAATAAAATAAACAGTCTAATGAGTAAAAAATATGGATTGAGAGTAAATGTGAGTAAATCAAAGAAAGACGAAAGTAATGAGAAGCAGCAGAAGTGATAAAAGCGACAAACTTAACACCAGAAGTTAAGGAATTCTGCTCCCTACGCAGAAAAATATCCAATGACGCAGCATGCAGGACATCAGAAGCACACTGGCACTGGTAAGAAAAAGGGAATTCCTGGTAAGAGAAATCTTCTAGTGTCAAATATAGGCCTTAATTTGAGGAAGAAGTATCTGAGAATGCACGTTTGGATCACAGCATAGTATGGTAGTGAAAGATGGATTGTTGGGAAACCGGAACAAAAAAGATTCGAAGGATTTGAGATTTGATGCTACAGACGAGTGTTGAAAATCGGGCGGGTTGATAAGGTAATCAATGAAGAAGTTCTCAAAGGATTTGGAGATGAAAGGAATAATGGAAAACACTGATAAGGAAAAGGGACAGGATGATAAGACATCTGTTAAGACATCAGGGAATGACTTACATGGTAATACAGAGAGCCGTAGAGGGCCTAAACTTTAGAGGAAGGCAGAAATTGGAATACATCCAGCAAATAATTGATGACGTAGGTTGCAAGTGCTACTCTGAGTTTAAGAGGTTGGCACAGGTGAGGAATTCGTGGTGCGCCGTTTTAAACCAGTCAGAAGACCGATGACTCAAGAGAAAAAAAGGCATCACTTGGAAAATGACAATAATCAATGATCGTTAGACACTGTCCAAAGGAAAATTATTTGTTTGACTTCGAGTGTGTCACGTGTATCGTGCAGTACTAGCGGTGTCTGCTAACGTCTTTGAAATGAAGGCATCGAAACTGAGACAGAGATAGGCCTCGTGAAAGCGACGAAGCCTTCTAGATGAGAGACCAATGAGAGTCGATACTTGTCCTCTAAAAAGTGAAATTTATTTGCTGCTGTACTGAATATCTCGAGATTACTGTGTTAATGTGCAATAGTATCGGTATTTTTATGTCGTAAGTTACTCGATATTTTACAGAAGTCACATTTGAAGAATGAAGGTTATCGAATGCAACTTAATTAAGGTATAACGTTCTTGCAAATGCGTTTACACGGAACTGGACGTCTTCATAGCTTTAGTGCGATATTGTGACCAATTTTTTGTTGACAATACTTTAACAACCCTGTTTTGTTAAGTTGAGTATCTAAGAACTTTTATTACCCAGAGTTATCTTAAAATTTAGATATTTTATTCTGATGTTGGTATCTGTACGCTTAATCTAAAGAAAAAGATATATTACCGAATTAGTTGCTTCTTTGCTCTGCACGTATTTTTGAACAATCATTGTTGCAAGGACGCTTACACGTGTCAAAAGCGTTTGCATCCATTCGATAACAGGAAGAACTCTATTACATCAATGATAGAGCTTTGGGTTTTCAAAGAACAAGAAGATTCATGAGGTCAACAGGCGATTTAGCGATACCAGATACTTAATCAGGCATCATTCATTGACGGACCATTGTGTTGACCAAACACAAATTCAGTATCACCCACGAATAACATCTAATCCAGAGATGAGCAACTTGGCTACTTCAGACCACTACTAAAATGACAAAAATTTTAAATTTTACTTTTATGACTGCCAGCAGTAAGCAATATGACTACCACAGCGTAAATCACCGTAAACGAACGTAACACGGAGGATTTATGAGCTTCATTGTCAGCCAGTATCAAGTAAATGTACAATGGCTGCCAGTGATATTCGTGTTTCCTGCGTAAACAAGATAGCTTTGTTCGGTTGGTGCAGCTATTCACCTGAAAACCATGCATGACGCTCGCGTACCACTGCAAAAGCAGCGATTCCTATCCCATGCGGCGCTAATGACTTGCGGAACACTGTTCGAGATACCTTACAGAGCTGCCCGCCGCTGCATTCCCTTCTCAGAGTCCGCGTCATCGCCCTGCGGCAGCTGTCTGTCAATAAGGATCGTGATGGGATACTCCGCAGCGCGACGCCTAGCCTCCAGCACATGTCAGACGGATCACCGGCTTTGCCAGTACAATCCCGCTTGCGATCCTACTCCTGCGTATCCAGGTCATCCACACAGAGGGGACGTTCAATCATGCATGCCTGCTTGTTATACGATACATAACACACAGTCTTCTCACAAACAACAGAAATTCAGATCCGCTTTCTGAATGGTAAACACACTGCATAATCTCTCCTTAAGTACAGAATGACCTCACCCCTACATAGTCTGTGCGGTTACCGTGAAGTCCTAATCATTTGTACGTCCACGCATGTGCCGGTTTTTGTGATTAGAGTGCAGCTAGTCATAGAGGTTCCGTGCCGGCTACAATTATCGTATTGCAGCGGAAATTGGTTGATACTGTACTGTGTTAATGCGGAACCGATGTGCGCTGGAAAAAAAATTAGTTTTAATTTTGGCCACCAGGTGCTAACCAGGCACTGTGAATGCAATAAAGGCGCATACAAATGTTTACGTACGTAATGGATTAGGAGTGGGGTGTGAGAAGAAAAGGTCAAACAAGCGAGAAACGGGAAATGTTGATTTTATTATTAACCATCACTTTTACAGTTTGTTCAGTATGAGCACCGGAAGCGTCGACGAGATACTGTAAAGCTTCCACACGATACGATAATTACAGTCTACACTGGACATCCGTGAGTAGTCGCACTTTAATTCTAACCTCCCGTTAGTACAGTTCATTGTAGTTTGATGTTTTTTGCATGCCGTCTTCAAGGTGTTGTAATTTTAATCCTGGAATAGCAGTGTGCGGCTCTGTATTCACCAATCAATTTTATCATAAATATTTCTAAGAGAAATTTCATGTTACAGGTAGCCTTTGTGAAGAAATTTGATGTTCCAGGTAGTTTTTGTGAAGGCAGAGGCCTTTACAGCAGCAGGTGTAAATTTGTTTGAAGTTGTTGCTTTTTCCATTAGCAGCATTGTTGGGACATCATGTAGCCCCGTAAATTGTTACCATATTCCTTTACCCTTTCCCTTTTTATCAAATTTTTATAAAGATGCAAAACTAGTAATTATTGTAGGCCTACTAATCTACTAATCACAAAGCATAGTGTCCAATGAGTGACTAATAGATCTTATTATTTGAAATATCAGATATTCTGAAACAGCGAATGTTAAAAAAGTTCCTACTTAAACCACCGAAGCAAACAAATCCTTGGCGATTGAGCAGACACTCCATGAGTAATGAACGTTATGGCAATCTATGAAGGAGACTGTAGAAAAGATTTTTAATATTTTCGTCATATTCATCCCCACATGAAGTACGTCTGCAGATATTTGCAAAATTCACGATATGAATTCAGACTGTTTCAGATATGAGACGATGTTACGGTGGTGACTTGGTAGCACATACTCGCAGTATTATTTCTCAAAGGCAATGGCCCCATACTTAGCTTGCATTTATCGCGAACTCCCCTCAGTGCAAAGTCCCAAGCGATTGGAAAAATCGCAGGTGACTTCTGTATAGAAGAATAATTAGAAGCCAGTATCCTTAACATCTCTTTGCTGCGGAGTTCTTTAGCTCGTTCTGGCATCGGATGAAATAAATCCCCTTGAAGCACAAAAGCGTTTGTCCTCAAATCAGCACGAATTTAGGAAGCATGCCCTTTTCTCACGATATCTTGCGAATTATGGATGAAGGGCAACTGACAGGTTCCATAGTCCAGGTTTTCCGAAAAGAATTAGACACGGTGCCCCCCTGCAGACTGTTGACGAAGGTCCGAGCATAAGGTTTAGGTTCCCGGATACGTGTCTATAAGACTTTTTAAATAATAGAACCCAGTACGTGGTTCTCGTCAGCGACTATTCATTAGGGACAAAGGATTCATCAAGAGTGCCCCAGGGAAGTGTGATACAACCGCTGTCATTTTCTATATACATACATGATGTGGCGGGAAGGATGGGCAGCAATCTACGGTTACTTGCTGATGCCACTGTAGCACGCGGAAACGTGTCGAAGATGAGTGATTGTACGATGATACAAGATGACTTAGACGAAATTTCTAGTTTTTTTGATGAATGGTATCTTGCTGTACATTTCGAAAAAATGAAGTTAATGTGGATGAGTAATAAAAATCGTTCCATAACGTTCGAATACGACGTTGGTAGGGTGCTACTTCACACAGTCACTTCGATTAAGTGTCTAGGCGTAACGTTACAAAGAGATATGAAATGCAATGAGAACGTCAGGTTGGTACTAGGGAAGTCCAATGCTCTATTTCGTTGTTTTGGGAGAATTTTGGGAAAGTGTAGTTTATCCATAAAGGAGGCGGCGTACTGAACTCTGGTGTGGCCTGGCCTTCAGTACTCTTCGAGTTTTCGGAATCCCCACCGGGGTGGATTGAAGGTAGACATCGAAGCAATTTAGAGCGGTGCTGCTAAATTTGTAACCAGTAGGTTCGATCAGCATGCGAGTATTGCGGAGATGCTTCGTGAACTCATAGGAAATACTGGTGGAAAGGCAATGCTCTTTCAACAAAACAGTACTGCGCAAATTTACAAAAACGTTTGTGGCTTGTTGAGCTAAAATCATTTTAAAGCCGATTATTACTGTAAGCAACTAATTAGCCTTACCCTGTCAATCATAATTATTTTTGATTATGATGTTTATTTATTAGTGGTGCTGTGTGGTGGTTTAATGAACGTAACCATTCAAACGACAAATGACGCTGTTTTTCTGGGTTCTCCCTTCCAAGCTTTCCTTGTGCAACCCTATCCTCAGTTTACAGATTTCTATGATAGCCACAGAGAGTGATTGCTTTTGTGTTCAGGTGAGAGGAAGGAGGGGGGGGGGGTTAGAATTGTCTACCCCTTTAGCGTCATTCGTTGTTTGAAACCCGAGAATTTCTTTAGTACACATTTTGTGCTGTTTCACGTAGCCACTTATTATCATGGAGGTGAGAGTTGTTTGCGCGAATCGTTTCTGAAGCAAGAACGCCTCGAGGATAAACTAAATATACGATTCGTTTCTGTGGAAGGTAGAGTCCCATAACTGGCGGCCAGATCACATTGCCCCTGACATGATTGAAGAGGTAGGTGCCGCTATTTCTTGTAATCTGCAATTTTTGGAAGGCAGTTACCTATTTATAGGCAATTGCGTGGGGTTCAAGCCCATTTGGTTCATTGGAGTAACTCTGTTGCTGTTTTAAATAGTCTTGAGCTTTGTGATCAGCAAAGGGAGACCTTTGCAGCGCGGAGTAGTCGTGAGGTCTGAGGCTTGTCTCCAAGGTTCGCGCGGCTCCCCTCGCCGGACGATCGAGTCGTCCCTCGGGCATGGGTGTATGTGTTGTCCTTAGCGTAAGTTAGTTTAAGTTATATTAGGTAGAGTGTAAGCCTAGGGACCGATGACCTCAGCAGTTTGGTCCCATAGGAACTCACCACCACCACCACCACCATGAGACTGATGAACAGTTCGTCGATCAAGTGACTGAAATATCTACAAGTCAGGACTGGTTTATTGAGTTTCAATGGCGAAGTGGGTAGTTTGTAACAGGGTAGTTCGGCCAATAGTCAGTTACTAGGTTCAAAAAGGTCGGTGCTCGAGGTCTTGGCTGTTTGGGCACCAATGCAATTGTTATATTACCTATTACGATCATGTATTTGCTTAGTGGTATCTCCGAGTTATCTACTGATGACTTAGATCAAGTTTGACAGGTGTTGTGGTTACTTGTCCGATGAATTTCAAACTGATGTCATGAATATATCGCATTCTGTGATACTCTCCTCGTTTTATACTCTGTCGAAGGGGTTGTCAAGTAGTTTGTTGTCTGAGATACTTAGAAATCAAGGTACCCTGATCACCATAGGACTAGTATAATAGAGAGAAAGTTATCACCACGTATGCGTAACGAATTTGAGTTGATCCACTACTGGCAGGTACAAGCATGTATGAGGATCTTGAGCCAGTATATCGAGCGTATTTACATTTCTGTCTCGGCTTTGAATATGAAAGTTACCGAACTGGACTGTATCTCTTAACATTTAGGAGCCATGAGGCCGGGCGATCGGTCGCGTTATGTATTTGCGCCCAAACCTACGAATTTCTTTGAATTAAATGAGTGACTTGGTTACATAGAGGCCCTCAAATTTTCAGACGAGTAACGAGATCGGGATAAAGGTTTCTAATCTGATCCTCCCCTCCGAAATCGTAATCATCAGCATTCGCCTTTGATTCATTTGCCTATACACGTTGTTTTAGTTGTGTTGTTGGTAGTCATCTAGTGCGCGAGTGCCTGATCAGATGTTGTCCTAGGCCTAACATCTGATGGCATAGGATGCGGGGTAAAACTCACCCGTGTAAACTTTCTCATTGCGAGTGTATTCGATCTCTTAAAAAAGTGCTCGTTCATATGTTTGTACTCGGCTTCTAGATCCTGAAAATTCCGTTTCCTTTCTCGACTGTAGTTGGAATCTCGAATTTCGAAATTTGTGTAGGATGCCTCCTATATGGCCCTTTTCCCAGAGATGTTGTGTGTCCAATCTGCAAGACTTATATCTGGCAGGTGAGGCCGTCGGGATTTTATTTCTGATTTTTATTGGCCTGTAGGATTTACCGTCTTTAAGAATTTGTCCTTTACCCTGTTACTTGGGTGTGTTTACATTCAACGGACAGGCTTGGTACTCAACTTTGCTAGTAACACCTGTTTTCCATCTGTCTGAGGAAATAATTCTTTGATCTTGTAATTTTTCCCATAACATCAATCCTTAGAAGGTAGAGCCTTCGAAATTCGTGCTTCTTAGAAGGTAGAGCCTTCGAAATTCGTGCTTAGTCACCTCAGTCATTATGAGGTTAAACAGTTAACGGCTCTTTTAGAACAGTTTCCCGATGTATTGAATAATAAGTTGGGCGTAACCGACGTAATCCAATACAAGATCCTTCGAGACGACGACTAACGGGTACGGCACACTCCGTACCGTCTCTCACCCCCTCAGATGATAATATTAAGGCAAATGATTAATGATACGCTGCATGATGGAATTATTAGACCATCAACTTCCCCACGTGCTTCACTATATTTCCCGTTTCCAAGGGGCAGGGTGAAGGTTATAGCCCGGTAGTCGATTATCGAGCCATTAATGAGAAGACTATTTTGAAGTCAGTTCCTCTTCCTGGTGTTCATAATTGTTTCACACGGTTTGCTGGTGCCTATTATTTTAATGCACTTAGTTTACAAGCGAGGAGTCAAAACACGTTACTGCCTTTAGTGCAGACTGGAATCTGTATGAATTTAATCGGGTACCATTTGGCTTGGCTACCGGGACTGCGGTTCTTTCACGACTTTAGAACATGTTTTGGATGACCTTAAGTTTTGTTGTATACATAATTATCTTGATGATGTGGTGGTCTATAGTTGCTCTTTTGTTGAACATCTTTCACATCTTGAGCAGGTATTGTTAAAGCTTCGATTTGCCGGATAACTGTCAAACAATCGAAAATTATTCTCTCTAGGCAGCAGATTTCCTGTTTGGATCACCTGGTTTTGAGAAACCTTGCTAGAGTTGATCAAGAACGGATTTCTGGTTTGAGAAAACTTACTCCCGCAAAGAATAAAATGGTGTGGCCAGATTCATTGGTATGGCAAATTATTTTCGTACCGGGAGAGTCAGCAAAACGCTTCTGGAGGCGTTAAGACCTCTCTCAGTAGCACTCCTGAATTGGCTGTCCTGGACTTTGGAAAGAGATTTACAGTGCAGGCTGATGCTTCCAATACCGGAGATGTTGCTGTGGTTTTACAGGAAGATTTAAGTGAAAGGCGCCCTTTAGATTTTGCCCCGAGGAGATTTGCAGGTCCTGAACTGAAGCTTTATGAGCGTGAGGCGTTGGCTGCTTTATTTGCTCTTGACAAATTTAAATTCAGTCTCGAGCATAGGGAATTTGGGATCTTGGCAAACCCTAGAAATACCGGCGGGATTGCAAGCAGGGCCGTTCGCGTATCTGCCAATCGTTTCGGAGTGTGTCACATTAGTGGCATCGACAATCAAGTTGCTGACGAGCTTAGTTGCAGGTTTGATGATCGCTCACAGGAAACTGAAGGCTGTTTACTGTTGGCCAGTTCGCCAGTCTACAGTGTGTTAATTGAGGTACCTCAACTCTTTGGGTTCAAAAAATGGCTCTGAGCACTATGGGACTTAACATCTGAGGTCATCAGTCCCCTAGAACTTAGAACTACTTAAACCTAACTAACCTAAGGACATCACACACATCCATGGCCGAGGCAGGATTCGAACCTGCAACCGTAGCGGCAGCGCGGTTCCAGACTGAAGCGCCTAGAACCGCTCGGCCACAAGGTCCGGCCAACTCTTTGGGGATCTCAAGGTTAAGCAGGATCAGTATCCTTATTGTGGACCTATTGGGAAGCGTGTGTCGTCTGGGGATATCCTTCCTGCTCATTTTTTGAGAAATGGGAAATGAAATTTGGTCTCACGTGGTTGGTAAATTAGCTGAGGCTAATATTTGTTTACCTATCGAATTGTTGTGTTCTGTCTTTCATTATTATCATGGTTTATGGTCAGGTGGTCATCTGGGCCTTCATAAGACCCTTGCTAAGGTCCGTTGTCATCTTACATGGTCTTCATTATCTAAGGACATTTGCCATTGAGCTGTGGCGGCTTTCTCGTGATATATCGATATTACTATTCTTATGATCTTTCATTAACATTTTGCCGGCTCAGGGCTTGGAGGCCGGTTTGGTGGATACTACGACACAATGCTGTGCTCCAAACGTACATTCATAGAAATTTCTTCCTCAAATTAAGGTTTATGTTTGATACTAGTAGACTTTTCTCGGCTAGGAATGCCCTTTTTGCCAGTGCTAGTCTGCTTTTTAATGTCCTCTTTGCTCCGTCCGTCATTGGCTATTTTGCTGCCTTGGTAGTAGAATCCCTTAATCTCATCTACTTCGTGACTATCAACCCTGTTGTTAAGTTCCTCACTGTTTCCATTTCTACTACTTCTCATTACTTTCGTCTTTCTTCGATTTACTATCAATTCCCACTCTGTAATCATTACACTTTCCATTCCGTTCATCTGATCATGTAATTCTTCTTCGCTTTCAGTCAGGACAGTAATGTCATCATCGAATCGTATCACTGATATCCTTTCACCTTGAATTTTAATTCCACTGCTGGACCTTTCTTTTATTTCCATCACTCATTCTTCGATGTACAGATTGAACAGTATGGGCGAAAACTACATCCCTGTCTTAAACCTTTTTTAATTGGAGCGTTCTTGGTCGTCCACTCTTATTATTCCCTCTTGGCTCTTGTACATTACCCATCTCTTCATATAGCTAAACCCTATTTTCTCAGAATTTCGAACATGTTGCACCATTTTACACTGTCACGTGCTTTTCATAGATCGACATGTCCTTTGAAAGTGTCTCGATTTTTCTTTAGTCTTGCTTCCATTATCAATCGCAACGTCTGAATTGCCTCTCTCGTGCCTTTAGCTTTCCTAAAGCCAAACTGCTCGTCATCTAGCACATCCTCAATTTTCTGTTCCATTCTTTTGTACATTATTCTTGTCAGCAATTTGGATGAATGAGCTATTAAGCTGATTGTGCGATAATTCTCGCAATTGTCAGGTCTTGCCGTCATCGGAATTGTGTGGATGATATTTTTCCGAAAGTCAGATGGTATATAGCCAGACTCATACATTCTACACATCAACGTGAATAGTCGCTTTGTTGCCACTTCCCCCAATGACTTTAGAAATTCTATTGGAAAGTTATTTATCCCTTCTGCCTTATTTGATCTTAAGTCCTCCAAAGCTCTCTGAAATTCTGATTCTAATACTGGACCCCTTTTCTGTTCTAAATCGACTCCTTTTTCTTCTTCCGTCAATCAATGTTCTCCCTCATGAAGGCTTTCAATGTCTTCTTTCCACCTATCGACTCTCTCCTCTGCATTTAGCAATGGTATTCCCATTGCACTCCTAATGTTACCACCCTTGCTTTTAATGTCACTAATGGCTGTTTTTACTTTCCTGTTAGCTGAGTCAGTCCTTCCGATAGTCATTTCTTTTTCGTTTCCATCGCATTTATCGTGTAGCCATTTCGCTTTAGCTTCCTGGTAATTCTTATTTATTTCATTCCTCCGCGACTTGTATTTCTGTGTTCCTGATTTTCCCGGATAATTTTTTTACTTTCTTCCTTCATAGATCAACTGAAGTATATCTTCTGTTACCCATGGTTTCTTCTCAGTTACCTTCTTTGTACCTTTGTTTTTCTTTCCAATTTGTGTGATGGCTCTTTTTAGAGATGTCCATTCCTCTTTAACTCTACTGCCTACTAAGCTATTCCTTCTTGCTGTATATATAGCCTTAGAGAACTGCAACCGTATCTCGTCATTCCTTAGTGTTTCCGTACCCCACTTCTTTGCGTATTGATTTTTTCTGACTAACGTCTTAATCTTCAGCCTACGCTTCCTCACTACCACATTGTGATCTGAGTCCATACCTGCCCCTGGCTACGCCTTACAGTCCAGTATCTGATAACGGAATCTCTGTCTGACCATGATGTAATCTAATTGAAATCTTCCAGTACCACCTGACCTTCTCCACGTTTACCTCTTTCTCTTGTGATTCTTCATCAGAGTATTCGCTATTATTAGCTGAAATTTATGACAGAACTAAAGTGGTCTTCGTATATGACAAGAATACAGGAAGAAAAACTACATATAAAACTAACTAAATGTCAATATCTAAGTTCCTAATCCGTATATTAGAGGTCCCCAAACACCCCTGACATGAACGCAATGGGTATTCATCTCTAATGTGTTTGACTGTCTCGTTCAGAGGCCATCAGTCACAAATCAGAGACTCTGTAGCACCCTATCTGTAATGTGAGACTGCACATCGACCATGCCCAGAGCGAGCTCTGTTCAATTTGATCCATAGTTTCCTGTTGAGTTTTGTGTCAGCAGTATCATAGTTTTTCTTTCGAAACGAATCAGGCTCTTCAGGATTTTCTACAAGTTGACAGTTCTGATCGGGTAGGTTTATTACCTTCGTATTACTGGCATCTAGCTGTTCTGCTTGCCATAACGGTGGTTTCTTGAGTGGAACCTATTTCGTCGTAAACTTTGTATGTTACCCTGTGTGGCTAATTCCACGTTCTCCTGTAGCTTGCGATATTTCCTAAGCAAGGCAACCCTTCTACGGATTGCGGATTTACAGATATTGTTCAGCAGAGAAAGCCAATAAGTGGGTGACGGTTGTATTGTCGCACCAAGGTACTTAGGGTACTTGTTATGACAAAGAGTGTTTACGTTAAGTCCCATTCTGACCTCTGTGTTAGCTTGTTTATTGTGTGGATGAAATGTACATATTTCAGTTTTACTTGTACTGGGTTTAAATCGACACTTTCTAAATAGGGGCTCATAACGGCTAGATCTTCTGTGAGAATATTCTTCGCTTGTCCGATACCTTTGGTTCTACAAGCAAGAGCTATCTCGTCCGCGAAGCAGAATTTAGTTGACCTAGTATTATGGTGATTTGAGATACACTCCTGGAAATTGAAATAAGAACACCGTGAATTCATTGTCCCAGGAAGGGGAAACTTTATTGACACATTCCTGGGGTCAGATACATCACATGATCACACTGACAGAACCACAGGCACATAGACACAGGCAACAGAGCATGCACAATGTCGGCACTAGTACAGTGTATATCCACCTTTCGCAGCAATGCAGGCTGCTATTCTACCATGGAGACGATCGTAGAGATGCTGGATGTAGTCCTGTGGAACGGCTTGCCATGCCATTTCCACCTGGCGCCTCAGTTGGACCAGCGTTCGTGCTGGACGTGCAGACAGCGTGAGACGACGCTTCATCCAGTCCCAAACATGCTCAATGGGGGACAGATCCGGAGATCTTTCTGGACAGGGTAGTTGACTTACACCTTCTAGAGCACGTTGGGTGGCACGGGATACATGCGGACGTGCATTGTCCTGTTGGAACAGCAAGTTCCCTTGCCGGTCTAGGAATGGTAGAACGATGGGTTCGATGACGGTTTGGATGTACCGTGCGCTATTCAGTGTCCCCTCGACGATCACCAGTGGTGTACGGCCAGTGTAGGAGATCGCTCCCCACACTATGATGCCGGGTGTTGGCCCTGTGTGCCTCGGTCGTATGCAGTCCCGATTGTGGCGCTCACCTGAACGGCGCCAAACACGCATACGACCATCATTGGCAACCAAGGCAGAAGCGACTCTCGTCGCTGAAGACGACACGTCTCCATTCGTCCCTCCATTCACGCCTGTCGCGACACCACTGGAGGCGGGCTGCACGATGTTGGGCGTGAGCGGAAGACGGCCTAACGGTGTGCGGGACCGTAGCCCAGCTTCATGGAGACGGTTGCGAATGGTCCTCGCCGATACCCCAGGAGCAACAGTGTCCCTAATTTGCTGGGAAGTGGCAGTGCGGTCCCCTACGGCACTGCGTAGGATCCTACGGTCCTGGCGTGCAACCGTGCGTCGCTGCGGTCCGGTCCCAGGTCGACGGGCACGTGCACCTTCCGCCGACCACTGGCGACAACATCGATGTACTGTGGAGACCTCACGCCCCACGTGTTGAGCAATTCGGCGGTACGTCCACCCGGCCTCCCGCATGCCCACTATACGCCCTCGCTCAAAGTCCGTCAACTGCACATACGGTTCACGTCCACGCTGTCGCGGCATGCTACCAGTGTTAAAGACTGCGATGGAGCTCCGTATGCCACGGCAAACTGGCTGACACTGACGGCGGCGGTGCACAAATGCTGCGCAGCTAGCGCCATTCGACGGCCAACACCGCGGTTCCTGGTGTGTCCGCTGTGCCGTGCGTGTGATCATTGCTTGTACAGCCCTCTCGCAGTGTCCGGAGCAAGTATGGTGGGTCTGACACACCGGTGTCAATGTGTTCTTTTTTCCATTTCCAGGAGTGTATATACATTCAATAACAGGGAGTTAAGACGGAGCCATGTGGTAGACCATCAAAAATCCAACTTACAAAATATGATCTATAACATGCCCAACGCTATGACAAACTGGATACAGGCAGATGGAGTACATATCTAAAGTTAAATAGGCATCTTCCGATCTGAAAAGTATTACTTTCCATTCATATATTATATTTTCGATGTATGTCATAAGACCTGTAAGTATTTGAGTGTGTTATGCTTAAATGTATGATAATGTTTTGTCGATGCTTGAGATACACCGCCTCCTGACATGTTCCTAGTTTTTAGCTGTACAGCCCACTTTTACTCTGTGATTTTTGTCGTGGAATCTGTGAAGTGTTTGAACAATGTTCTGACACTTTTCTGAGAAACTTGTATCGCCTGAACAATACTTTCTGACCTTACTCCTCTTATAGCTCATTAGTACTGCAACTTTAAGATAAAGAAACTGTAAAAATATTGTGACTCTTCAAGTTTTCCCGACTGATATGTTGTAAATAGTCTTCACGGGTTTGCGGCCGGATCACGTTGTGCAAATTCCACGGTATTTCCTCGGAGCAACTTTTCGACATTTTCAGGTGGTTCAACCCTGCTGGTGGCTAGGTACTACTGACCATATCCGCACGTCGACGCCCCGTTTCTAGAACACGTACGCGAGGGATGCTCAGGAGCGGAAATCGCGCATGCGCGAATGATTTGCAGATAGATGGTACCATATACAAATGCCCTCTGCTGAAAATCGTAGAGCGGCTCTCCTGCGGTTGCGCTGTACGCTACCTTTATTAACAGTGCGGCCAGACGTTATTCTCCGTAGACCGTACTACACAAATGTTATGACGGCTCTGTTATCGAAAAATCTTGATTTCCGCCTAGTAATTTAATGGCAGCCAATGCAGAGTTCCAGGCTGTGCTCAGTTGAAATCCCGCATCCCTGTTGATGAGATTATAGGCTGTACGGATATGTATTGCTTCCTTAATGACACAGTCTCAGAAAGATGATGCCGGAGATAAAACCTCCGTCTTTTCATAAATCATGCGATGTCCTGTATTCAAACAGTGTTCCGCAGGTGCCGACTTTTCCGGTTGACGGAGGCGTGTATGACGCCGATGTTCATTGCAGCGTTCTTGTACAATGCGACATGTCTGGCCTATATATGCTGCCCCACATCTTGTACACACCACATTTCCTCAGGCCAAGATCATCCGTAACCGAACCCAACAGGTTTTTCAGTTTTGCAGCTGGTTGAAAGACACACGTAATGCCACATATTCCGATGACTCTTCTGATTCTTGACGACATGGTACCAAAACACGGCAAAAAGGCCAAAGTGGTGGGTGTCTTCTTATCTTCATTCTGCTCCACCGATTGAATTCGCTAGGGCCTGAATGCATTACGTATCAGTCTCTCAGAAGAACCGTTTTCTCTACATGTACTCTGTGGACTAACCTACGTAATGCACTACCGCATTGTGCAGGATGATGGCAGCTTGTGGCCTGCAGATATAGATATGCATGCGTAGGCTTGCGAGAGACGCTGTGTCCCAAGGTTCCATCTGCTTTCCTTAGTGCCAAAACATCATGAAAGGTAAAGTACCATCTTTTTCCACTTCCACTGTAAAGTTTATATTCGGATGGAGCAAATTCAGATGCTGAAGAAACGTAGGTAGAGTGGCCACACCACAAATGCGTCGTCCACATACCGCTGAAAACAAGATGGTTTGAGAGTGGCTGACTGTAGTGCTTTTTCTTCAAAGTCCTCCATACACTAATTGGCCACCACATGAGACAGAGGGCTTCCCATGGCGACACCGTTCACTTGTTCAACATATTGGTCATGAAATTAGAAGTGTGTTGAAGAAAGCACGTTTTTAAATAAAGCTAGTATGTCCTCCTCAAACTTGTTGCTAATGAGCTCCAAAGAGTCCTGGAAGGGCACGTTTGTACGTAAAGACACAACATCGAAACTTACTAAGAGATCCGACGATTGCAATCTAAGAGTTTCAGACGACCTATGAAATCTTCAGATTTTCGAATATGATGGTCACACTTGTCTACGAGAGGTCCCAACAGTCATGTCAGGAGGAACTGCAGCCTGTTGACGCAAATCCTTAGCGACATGCCGCGTCTTGACTCAAGCTTCACCCAAGAACTACAACTTTAACATCACCTGATCTGAAAGAAATGCTCTACGAGAATTGAGAGAAAACCAAGACATCATTATCTTACCTGCTGCCAAAGAAAATGCTTCCGTGCTACTCTCACGCACAGAATACAACAGCAATATGTACAAACTGTTCGACGATTCTGCATACAGTAAATTAAAAAGTGATCCGACGGGTAGGATCCAGAGAAAGTCTTTAGAACTTATCAGGAAGAGCTCGATTCCAGAGCAAGTCTCTAAAGGTTTGCGTCAACAGGCTGTAGTTCCTCCAGGACTCTACGGCCTACCCAAGATCCATAAGAATGGGTGCCTCTCCGTTCCACTGTAACATAGGAGCACCTACTTATTTTGTTGCCAAATATCTGACATCACTTTTGCGACCTCTCGTAGGCAAGTACGACCATCGTATTCGAAACTCTGAAGATTTAATAGGTCGTCTGAAAACTTTTAGATTGCAATCGTCGGGTCTCTTAGTAAGTTTCGATATCTTGTCTTTATTTACGAAGGTGACATTCCAGGACTCTTTGGAGCTCACTAGCAACAAGTTTAGGGAGGACGTAGTAGCTTTATTTGAACACGTGCTCTCTTCAACATACTTCTTATTTCATGACCAATATTTTGAACAAGTGGGTGGTGTCGCCATGGGAAGCCTTCTGTCTCCTGTGATGGCCAGTTATTTTAGGGAGGACTTCGAAGGTAAAGCACCTCAAACCCTCTTGATTTCTGCGGTATGTGGAAGATGATTTACTGTGTGGTCACTTGGACTTCATACTCTACCTACGTTTCTTCAGCACCGGAATTCGCTCCATACGAATATACACTTCACAATGAAAGTGGAGAAAGGTGGTACTTTAGCTCTCTTGATGTTTCGCTACGAAGGAAAGCAGATGGAGCCTTGGGACACAGCGACTGCAGATCTGTATCTGCAGGCCACAAGCTGCCATCATCCTGCACAATGCGGTAGTACATCACGTACGTTAGTTCACAGAGTACATGTGGTACCTGATACTGAAAACCTGTTGAGTGAAATGCAACATTTGAAGACAGTGTTTTGACAAAACAGTTGTTCTGAGAGACAGATACGTAATGCATTCAGGCCCAGGCGAGTTCAATTCAATGGAGCAGAATGAAGATACGAAGACACCCACCACTTTGGCTTTTTTGCCGTGTTTTGGTGCCATGTCGTCAAGAATCGCAAGAGTCCTCAGAAGATATGGCATTAAGTGTATACATGTTGTTTAGAACCTTCAAAATGTTGATTGTATATTATTGCCATCCTTTTACGTACTATAAATTGTAATTAAAATATTTATTTATTATGTTTCTAAGTTATCATGTAAAAGATTGTTGCCACCTGGTGGTACTCCTAAACAATACATAGTCCGCGTGACCACTACCGGGCGGTGTTCAAATGGTTCAAATGGCTCTGAGCACTATAGGACTTAACATCTGAGGTCTTCAGTTCTCTAGAACTTAGAACTACTTAAACTTAACTAACCTAAGGACATCACACATATCCATGCCCGGAGTAAGGATTCGAACCTGCGACCGTAGCGTTAACGCGGTTTCAGGCTGAAGAGCCTAGAACCGCTCGGCCACACCGGCCGGCGCTGGCGGTGTGCCGTCAGCTTGTTGTATAATAAGCTTACACTGAAACGTTTTCTTAAATGACATTAGTTCACTTCGGGTATGTTACAAATCTCATTTTTGACGTTGGAGATTCCATAACCGTATTAATTACATTACATTTGTTCGCCAATGTTTCCCTGATTAAATGACCGTGCGCTACATAAAGTGACACTATCGTCTATATGTGTGGTATGTAATGCGTGTATTAGAGTTTCTTCTGTATATAGAATAACGATTATTAGACTAAAAGTTTTTTCAATACTTTTTCAGATCTGAGGATGGCAATTAAGCTTGCCAAAGCTAGTTGTTTACATATGTATTTAATGAGATCTGGACAAACAAGCTTTTCTAGTAAGAAAATTACATTATTTAAAATCAGAGATCACTCTCCTGCTGACACTGTCAGGTAACCATATTAATGCAATCTATTAATAATTGTTCTATTTGCCTGTTTACCCGCAGTATGTTACAATTCTTTCCGTTCAGTATCAGATGCTAACCCGCGCAACAATCTTCGATCTTTTGCAGGTCTATCTGCATTTCGCTCTCCACTTCTGACAGTGAATTTTCCTATAGACAACAGCGTCTGTAAAAATCTTCACAGATCTTCCTACGTTATCCAATAAACAAATTATATATAGGATGATTCTGTAATAACTTTACGAACTTCCAAGGATGATGGGTAACTGTATCAATTTGAGGAAGGGGAGCTTGATCCAGAAATGACCAACTTATGAGCAAAACTCGTTCTGATTAATGTTAAAAAATATATCGGCTCAATCACTTGTTTATAGTGTAAAACACTAAGATTGACGCGTTTCGGAAGTCAAGCTTCCATCATCAGAATAATAAAAAGTAAAAGAACCTGTTAAAACTCGCTAAAGTGGAACATGCACCAGGCGCAACAAAATTGATAATAACATTAAAACATCGTGGCTACTTGCCTTGTTGCAGCCGTGTCTTCCAAGGAGCATCTCCACATAGTCGTCAAAATATAAAAAACTCTGAAATGGTGTTGCCTATGGTGTTCAACATCCAACCACATGGCTCTCTCCTCTATCGTCGTAAGCCACCCGTGCGTTTTCGTTGATACCACACACCACGTAGCCAAACACGACACTGAAACGCGAGTGAGCTCACGCGCAAGTAAACAAGGAAGTCACAGAGATGTCTATACAAACAGATAACGTATACGTGTTCGAAGGACCTCATGAAATGATGGTATCCTGCCAATTACTAAAAATGTAGTTAGTAAAAGAAACCAGTGAAGTGTTTGAAAAAGTTATTTGTATCACTAGTTAGCTGTTCATTCAGTGTGTTCTGATTATCCACGCTATGTATCGTAATTTCCAGCTGTTCTAGTAGATCCAGCTTTTTGCCTCTACCACTTTGGCCTACATAGCTTGCCCTGCACGTGTTACACTGAATTTTATAGACCGCAGCTCTCTAATATTTATCGCTTTCCTGCTGCAAATTATTCCTTAGTTTAAACCGCAGCGTATTATTGGTCTGAAAAGCGGTATCAACTTTAACATAGACAGGACAAAGGCAAAAAGCTGGATCTACTAGAACAGCTGGAAATTACGATACATAGCATGGATAATCAGAACACACTGAATGAACAGCTAACTGGTGATACAAATAACTTTTTCAAACATTTCACTGGTTTCTTTTACTAACTACATTTTTAGTAATTGGCAGGATACCATCATTTCATGAGGTCCTTCGAACATGTATACGTTATCTGTTTGTATAGACATCTCTGTGACTTCCTTGTTTACTTGCGCGTGAACTCACTCGCGTTTCAGTGTCGTGTTTGGCTACGTGGTGTGTGGTATCAACGAAAACGCACGGGTGGCTTACGACGATAGAGGAGAGAGCCATGTGGTTGGATGTTGAACACCATAGGCAACACCATTTCAGAGTTTTTTATATTTTGACGACTATGTGGAGATGCTCCTTGGAAGACACGGCTGCAACAAGGCAAGTAGCCACGATGTTTTAATTTTATTATCAATTTTGTTGCGCCTGGTGCATGTTCCATTTTAGCGAGTTTTAACAGGTTCTTTTACTTTTTATTATTCTGATGATGGAAGCTTGACTTCCGAAACGCGTCAATCTTAGTGTTTTACACTATAAGCAAGTGATTGAGCCGATATATTTTTTAACATTGACATTTACAATCACGATCTCTCATCCAGTATGGATAAAATTATCGTTCTGATTACTCTGACAGTAGACTACTTCTCCCAAGCTCTTCAATTTACGTATTTTGAGTAGAGGCTGTATGGACCAAATAAGTAAACAAGGGCTTTAAAATGCATTCCTTAATAGCTATGAGCATTTATGCCCTAGAAGAGGTGTGTTTTACAGTAGCAAACATTGACAAGTGCATAAGGCATGCACTGTAGAACCAAGGTTTACTTGAAATTTTTTTCTTATTTTGGTTCATACTAACTCCTCCCAAAGCATAGAAAGCGAAGAGCTTGCAGTAGAAAATGGCGGCTGTCAGAGGTACCGGAACGATTT
Source organism: Schistocerca americana (assembly GCF_021461395.2). Classification (NCBI taxonomy): domain Eukaryota; kingdom Metazoa; phylum Arthropoda; class Insecta; order Orthoptera; family Acrididae; genus Schistocerca; species Schistocerca americana. The sequence goes on along the minus strand of NC_060121.1, from coordinate 720,895,433 downwards.
TCCCTTATAACGTTTGTGGTGTCACGTACCAGTGCCACCCCAAGGGCGTCAGAGCAACTGAATTTCGGGTTTCCGCTTGTCGCCGACAGTGGTCGCGCGGGATCTGGCGGACCCAGTAGTGCGTGCCCGCTGAGCCACGCCGCCGCAAGGTCCGTACTCGCGCGCCCTCTTCCTCCGCAACATTGGAGGGCTGTCCGCAGCAGCTCAGCCCACTCGCGCGCTGAGTCACTGCCCTATTGGACGCCACGAACACGCCGCTTGGTCGCGGCACCATTTTCATCGTTCATGCTTTAGTATAGAGGGTTCCTACCTTGTGGACATTATGAGTGGGACCCTATTCTTGTACTGTTGTAATGAATCTTCGTACATTTGGAGAAATACCTATTAACTGAATCTCTTTACTGTGATTAACTTGCTCACTGATAATTTCTGCTCGTGTCCAGCTTCCCTATGACAACAGCTACCGCACCACTCTGTAGCCCACCTCTGCTTAGCGTTGTGTACAAAGTTTACCCAACAACTTACGCCGGTCGTTACTTGAGCACCGTCCCTTACTTCAAACTGATACATTTATCTTTCTCATGATCCTTGAGAGTCTGTAACATCATCACGAAGCACTCTTTTTGTTGTAAACAGCAATGATCCTAGAACATTTCCTACGAGTGCTCGGGCTTTTACCTTCCCATCTGTCGATTTCATTACATTAAGTATGACATATTCAGTTATGTCACTTTGATAGTCCTGAATTCAATCACATATCTGGTGGGACAATCAGTACGTATTTTTTTCAGTAAACCATAATGCAGAAATGTAGCAGTTGCATTCGAAACGTCAGCGAAGACGGTATCAACCAGAGTGCCTTTGGCTACAGCACTCCGAAATTCATGGGCGAACAGAGCGACCTGTTGGCGTAAACGTTTTCTCAGTCTGGTACCGGATCATAATGTAGATATCTGAAGTTGAGAAACCAACGTTTCAGTCACAGTTACAAAGTCCTTTTTCAGGTTCTAATGCGTTTCGGAAAATCTCTGTTTACGGCTTTCATGCTGCTTTTTACGGAGCAGATTTTCGTCCTGCAGAAACGTCCTAATGCATAAGCAAGGAGTACTGGCTGATCAAAAAGTCAGTATAAATTTGAAAACTGAATAAATCACGGAATATTGTAGATAGAGAGGTATAAATTGACATACATGCTTGGAATGACATGGGGTTTAATTACAACCAAAAAAATACAAAAGTTCAAAAAAGGTCCTACAGATGGCGCTTCATCTGATCGAAAAGCAATAATTAGCATAACAAAGTAAGAAAAAGCAAAGATGATGTTCTTTACAGGAAATGCTCAATATGTCCACCATCATTCCTCAACAACAGCCGTAGTCGAGGAATACTGTTGTGAAGAGCACTGTAAAGCATGTCCGGAGTTATGGTGAGGCATTGGCGTCGGATATTGTCTTTCAGGATCCCTAGAGATGTCGGTCGATCACGATACACTTGCGACTTCAGGTAACCCCAAAGCCAATAATCGCAAGGACTGAGGTCTGGGGACCTGGGAGGCCAAGCATGTCGAAAGTGGCGGCTGAGCACACGATCATCACCAAACGACGCGCGCAAGAGATCTTCCACGCGTCTAGCAATATGGGGTGGAGCGCCATCCTGCATAAACGTCGTACGTTCCAGCAGGTGTTTATCAGCCAGGCTGGGGATGATGCGATTCTGTAACATATCGGCGTACCTCTCACCCCTCACGGTAGCAGTTACAAAACAAGAATCACGCATTTCCTCAAAGAAAAAAGGCCCGATAACGGTAGAAGTGGTAAATCCAACCCATACCGTGACTTTCTCGTCGTGCAATGGAGTTCCACGACAGTTCTAGGATTTTCGGTAGCCCCAACTCTGCAGTTGTCGGCGTTGACAAACCCTCGGAGCATGAAATGAGCTTCGGCGGTCCACAACACGTTACTCAACAATCGTCATCTTCCGCCATCTTTTGAAACGCGCACACCACAAACGCCCTCCACTTCACTAAATCACCAGGTAACAGTTCATGATGCCGATGGATTTTGTACGGATAGCATCGGACGGTACGCCTCAGTGCCAACCAAACAGTAGTGTATGGAATTCCGGTGCGACGTGCAACTGCACGAGCGCTGATTTCCCCGTGGATAGACGAACCCGCTACAGTCTCCATTTCTTCCTGAACTGTCTCAGCAGCATTACGCCTTGTGCTCGGTCGGCCACTACGGGGTCTATCGTCTAAACAACCCGTGGCTTCGAACTTCGAAATCATTCTGGCCACAGCTGCATTTGTCAACGAACCTTTATCCGAATCCCTACGGCGATAGAATCGTAACGCTGAACTAGCACATTCCACATTCTGATAATACAGCTTCACTAAAAGCGCCTTTTCAGGTAACGTCAACATGCTGCGACTGCTGGCGCATGTGATTCTCTCTCTCATTACAGCTCCCTTTATACTGACGTTTGCTATCCAGCACCATGTCGGAAATTTTGTGAACTTTTTTTTTCTTTTTGGTTCTAATAAAACCCCATGTCATTCCAAGCATGTGTGTCAATTTTTACCTCTCTATCCACATTATTCCATGGTTTATTATGTTTTCAAATTTATACTGACTTTTTGACCACCCGGTATATTCCGAAAGTTCTACAGGAGATTAACATCAGCGCTGTTGGCCTGTCACTGTACGCCTCCAACCACGACGCTTCTTGAAAACGGGAACGCCGTTCCTTGTTTCCATTCGCGTGCTACACTATATGTTGCAGAAACCTGCGATATTTTACCAGTGGTACAGTAAAAGATTCTTTAGCGTGACAGATGCCTCATCTAGTCCAGGCCTCTAGAAAGGAGGCAGTTCGCGGCAGCGGCGCGGTGTACGACGAGGGGCGGGCGGCCCTGAGTGGCGGCGCCGACCACTGCGGCCAGCGGCGCGGCCAGCCTGCTCTGGTGGTCTCTGGCCACTGGCCGCTGGCTGCCGTCACGCGGCGGAAATTGCGGCGCGTGTTTGCGCCGTGGTCGGCGGCGCGTGCCGTGCGCTCCGCATCGACCGCATCAGGCGTGGCTTGCTCACGGGCTGGCAGTCACTGGCCCAACTGTTTGTTACGCTGTAAACGCCTAGTGGTTGAGAATATAACTGTAAAACTGCCGTAGGCCACCGTACACATTAATGAGTAAATGTGGACAAAGGAAATTTTCCAGGTAGACAGGTGACTCAAGATCCTACCTGCGTTGCCTGTATGTCATGTGTGGTGCATACCTATCGGGCGTTATCTGACTTCGATTGCTTTGATTCCGTATGCGATCAGTGCCTTACTAAATTCTTCAACAAAATGGAAGCGTGGAACCGTCTAGGAACTGATTGAGGATACATATTTACATGTACATCTACATCTACATGGATACTCTGCAAATCACATTTAAGTGCCTGGCAGAGATTTCATCGAACCACCTTCACAATTCTCTATTATTCCAATCTCTTATAGAGCGAGGACAGAATGAACACCTATATCTTTCCGTACGAGCTCTGATTTCCCTTATTTTATCGTGGTGATCGTTCCGCCATATGTAGGCCAGTTTCAACAAAATATTTTCGCATTCGGAGGAGAAAGTTGGTGATTGGAATTTCGTGGGAATATTACGCCGCAACGAAAAACGCCTTTTTTTAGTGATTTCCAGCCCAAATCCGGTATCGTTTCTGTGACACTCTCTCTCATATTTCGCAATAATACAAAACGTTCTGCCTTTCTTTGAACTTTTTCGATGTTGGTTGGTTGGTTGGTTTTGGGGAAGGAGACCAGACAGCGTGGTCATCGGTCTCATCGGATTAGGGAAGGATGGGGAAGGAAGTCGGCCGTGCCCTTTCAGAGGAACCATCCCGGCATTTGCCTGGAGCGATTTAGGGAAATCACGGAAAACCTAAATCAGGATGGCCGGACGCGGGATTGAACCGTCGTCCTTCCGAATGCGAGTCCAGTGTCTAACCACTGCGCCACCTCGCTCGGTTTTTCGATGTACTCAGTCAGTCCTACCTGGCAAGGATCCCATACCACGCAGCAATATTCTAAAAGAGGACGAACAAGCGTAGTGTAGGCAGTCTCCTTAGTAGGTCTGATACATTTTCTAAGTGTCCTGCCAATAATAGGCAGCCTTTGGTTAGGCTTCCCCACAACATTTTCTATGTATTCTTTCCAATCTGAGTTGTTCGTAACTGTAATACCTAGGTATTTAGTTGAATTTACGGCTTTTAGATTAGACTGAATTATCGTGTAACCGAAGTTTGAAGAGTTCCTTTTAGCACTCATGTGGATGACCTCATACTTTTCGTTATTTATGGTCAACTGCCACTTTTCGCACTATTCAGATATTTTTTCTAAATCGTATTGCAGTTTGTTTTGATCTTCTGATGCCTTTATTAGTCGATAAACTACAGCGTCATCTGCAAACAACCGAAGAAGGCTGCTCAGATTGTCTCCCAAATAGTTTATATAGATAAGGAACAGCAAAGTGCCTATAACACTACCTTGAGGAACGCCTGAAATCACTTCTGTTTTACTCGATGACTTTCCGTCAATTACTACGAACTGTGACCTCTCTGACAGGAAACGATCATGTAACCTATGAAACATCAGTAAGAGACTACCATTTTTCAGCATGCGTCATCGCTTTCAAGTGTGGAAATGTATAATAGAAGAGCCACCTAAGACAAGAAAAATTAACGCGTTAGTAGTGCGAAACAATATGTATATCACAATGCAGTAGCTACTTGTCATGAGATCACCTTCAGAAGTGTAGTCTCTTCCACAATCTGTCAGATTTGCAACTCAGGAACCTTTATAGAGATCAGATGAAAATTCGAGTACCACTTCTGAGCCGGCGGCTGTGACCGAGCTGTTCTCGACGCTTCCGTCCGGAACCGCGCTGCTGCTGCGGTCGCAGGTTAGAATCCTGCCTCCGGCATGGATGTGTGTGATGTCCTTAGGTTAGTTAGATTTAACTAGTTCTAAGTCTAGGGGACTGATGACCTCATATGTTAAGACCCATAGTGCTTAGTGCCATTTGAACCATTTGAATCACGTCTGAAACAACTAATGAAACCTCGATATCTGGTGCGTTTGCTACCTCCGATGATGAGAAATCTGGTCTCTCAAAAGCTACATTATCAGTTTCATCAGGCACTCTGACAATAATTTCTGACGCACGTAGACGAAGCCGTCTCTATAGCTACACACATCAAAAAAGATCACCCCGTTTCCCAGAACTCCTGAAGATAGACGTTGACTGTGGATATTGTATCACAGATACAGTCCCTTTGACTGCTCAGAGATGTCACTAAACCCGCCCAAAGATGTAAACAACTACGCACGGGCAGCGCCTATTAGACGCAGGGGGTCCGACAGACGATCAGTTCCAGTCATTCCACCAAGTAGGTGGTACACGGCTCCTGTTGTCTGTACTTCAACCATGCCTTGTCTGTCAATACTGCGGTTCGATGGCGTCCATATTGTTACTTTGTGCCAGGAAGGGCTCTCAGTAAGGGAAGCATCCAGGCGTCTCGGAATGAACCAAAGCGATGTTGTTCGGACATGGAGGAGATCCAGGAACTGTCAATGAAATGCCTCGCTCAGGGCAGCCAAGCGCTACTACTGCAGTGGATGACCGCTACTTAGGAATTATGGCTCTGAGAAACCCTGACAGCAGCGTCATGCTTTTCGTGCAGTGACAGGACGTCGTGTTACGACTCAAACTGTGCGCAAAAGGCTGCATGATGAGCAACGTCACTCCTGACGTTCATGGTGAGGTCCATCTTTGCAACCACGACACCATGTAGCGCGGTACATTTGGACACAAGAACATGCCGAATGGACCACTCAGGATTGACATCACGTTCTCTTCACCAATGAGTGTCGCATATGCCTTCAACCACACAATCGTCGGAAACTTCTTTGGAGGCAACCCCGTCAGGCTGAACACCTTAGACACACTGTCCATGGAGTGCAGCAAGGTGGAGGTTCCCTGATTTTTTGGTGTGGCATTATGTGGGGCGACGTATGCCGCTGGTGGTCATGAAAGGCGGCCTAACGGTTGTGCGATACGTGAATGCCATTCTACTATGGTGCAACCATATCGGCAGCAAACTGGCGTGACATTCAGCTTCATGGACGACAGTTCGCGCCCCCATCGTGCACATCTTGTGAATGACTTCCTTCATGATAACGACATCGCACGACTAGAGTGGCAAGCATGCTCTTCAAACATGAACCCCGTCGAACATGCCTGGGATTGATTGAAGAGGGCTTTTTATGGACGACGTGACCAACGAACCACTATGTGGGGTCTATGCCGAATCGCTGTTGAGAAGTGGGACAATCTGGAACAGCAGTACCTTGATGAACTTGTGGATAGTAATCCACGGAAAATAAAGGCATACATCACTGGCAGAGGACGTGTTACTGGGTATTAGAGGTACCGGTGTGTACAGCAATATGGACCACCACCTCTGAAGGTCTCGCTGTATGGTGGTACAACATGCAATGTGTGGTTTTCATGAGGAATCAAAAGGGCGGAAATGATGTTTATGTTAATCTCTATTCCAATTTCCTGTACAGGTTCCGGAACTCTCGGAACCTAAGTGATGCAAAACTGTTTTGATATTTGTATTTATGCCTTAGGAACCTCGTTACTGATGTTAGGGACTTAATATTGGAGGGAATCTTTCATATAATTCCAGGGTTGAAAATACCACTTCAGTTGGAAAGTTGTTTTACTGTCACACGACCGTTTTCGGGCTCTTATAAGCCCATAGTCAGGTGTCATAGCCTGGTGCTGTGGCCCCGAGAGCCGCGGTGGAAGTGTACTAAGCGCCGTGTGCTACTTATGAGCGCAGAACAAAAATGTTCAAATGTGTGTGAAATCTTATGGGACTTAACTGCTAAGGTCATCAGTCCCTAAGCTTACACACTACTTAACCTAAATTATCCTAAGGACAAACACACACACCCATGCCCGAGGGAGGACTCGAACCTCCGCCGGGACCAGCCGCACAGTCCATGACTGCAGCGCCCCAGACCGCTCGGCTAATCCCGCGCGGCCGAGCGCAGAATAGTCATGGCTGTGGGCCGCGTAACCTCCGTGCTATGGGTACCACGTTGCGCAACGCTAATTATCAACGTGTTCACGTTGTTGTCACAGATAAGATTAAACGTTCAAATGATCTCGATTTAGTTTGTGTTGTATGGATGGATGTCTGGACACTAAGTGATTACATTCATTACCATTTCTTCAAGGTTATTCGTCCTGGTGAGTGCTGAGAAACAGCTCAATTAAAGAGATAAAATACACTATGGACTATCACTGAACGACATGCGGTTCTAATTATGTGCAAAACGAACAAACAAACAAGAAACAAAGGGAAGTCGTCGGCTCCCAGTTTCTCTCCTACCAGTGCTACAATACTAACGGCAATCCTAGCCTTTAATACGTCGTTTATGTACTACATCAAAACTACTGAAGTCTAGTTTGGTAGAGAGCAGCTCTATTTGTGAGGCAGGAAACTGGATAGCATAGCCCATGGTACAGTTGCTGAGTGCCACCGAGTTCAGACCCGCCTTCGGCTCCGTTCCTTTAGGGTGGGCGTCGCCATGTAGGGTAATGTCGGATGGTATTGGACACGAAAGCGTTTTCGAAATTTGTGAAGGTGCTTTGCAACATCTTTCACACTAAACAGTTATACGTTCTTCTTCTTTTATTCGTTGTGGTTTTGTCCTTCACATAGTAGTGTCGACACGATTGTAAACGGATGCCGGCCGGTGTGGCCGAGCGGTTGTAGGCGCTTCAGTCTGGAACCGCGGCGACCGCTACGGTCGCGGGTTCGAATCCTGCCTCGGGCATGGATGTGTGTGATGTCCTTAGGTTAGTTAGGTTTAAGTAGTTCTAAGTTCTAGGGGACTGATGACCTCAGATGTTAAGTCCCATAGTGTTCAGAGCCATTTGAACCATTTTTTTGTAAACGGATTTGGCGTGGTTAGTTTAAGGGTCGCTGGGTGCCCCTCATGCCCCCACCACGCCACCACCCAGGACGGAATGCGCGAACCCCAACTGTCTGCACTTCGTGTTACTCATGTGAAAGTGTTCTCAATATTTAGGAATCGTGTCACTGACTCGGGATTTGGGTACCAGCCCCGTATTCATTTTTATAATGAGGCGGGATGTGGGAAACAGCCTAAAAACCAGAACCAGTTTGGCCGGCACAACAACCCTGTACGTTAGTCCACCAGTCGGATAAGCTCGTTGGCCGGCGCACGTCCTCTAGCAGGAAGCAGCGCTTTAACATACACCGCACATTCAGGCAGATCGGTACTATAAGGGGCAGTAAAATGAAAACGAGACAGTTGGAAAAAAATGTAAGTGGTTAAAGTGTTAATTATTTCAAAAGTAATTGCCATAACTGTTAAAGGGGTAGATCAGGTTAGATTTTTTAGCCTATTTTTTTATTCGCTTAAAATATTCCTTACAGGGTCTGTTCTTAAGAACCCTTTTTTTTAAGTGTGCCATAAATATTGAAATACGTTGAATTCGCGATTTGTTGTATGGGGGTCGGACACATCAGAGCGCTCGAATACAACCGATATAATACTATAGGCGTTGCCCACGGAACAGAGATGCTGTTAGTTTCAGATAGTATCACAGAGGACATTAGTATCAACTAGAATACCGTTCACAACAAGGTTTCTCTTCGTAACATGATTCGTTTATGGTAAACAGTCTGAAAGCTCCTCCTTGTCTCGCTTCTGCTTAACTTTTTATTTCGCTTCTTTCTTATACGAAGTAAAACGTGAGGATTTGAAAATGACAAGCAAACGTATTTATACTGGTGGAAAATGTTATAAAAGTAATCCCGAACGTGCAAGAAACGCTTCTATTGGCAGGCGGAATCCAGTTTAATCGAAATTATTTCGCCAAAATGAGTTTCGACATCGGCGTAAGAAAAGGCCAACTGTACGGCGCTGGTATTGCCGAGTAAATGTTTGTTCAATGTCAAAGAAAACAAAACGTTGAAGCTTTAAGCAGTTATTTTTTCAAAACAACATTTTTCAAGTCGGCGGGTGCTGTAACTCATGAAATATACGTGCAATTACATTGTATCTTTTTGTAACTTGTGGGTCGGCATTCTTTCTACTGTAATACGTATAATTTTTGGGATATATTTTAATTTAGATTTTTGGTGCACGTACATAGACCATTTTTTTTGTAAAAAGTGACTTTTATTCCATAGTGCCGCCATTAACTTACAAACCAGACAATATCATTAGTTTCAAAACTATTTTTAAAATTTTGTTCTAGGTTGGAAATTGTGGCTTTCAGAGCTCCCATTGACCGCCCTCGCACTCCGGGAAGGTCATATCGTCGATGTCATGTAGTATGCTCTGGGTACAAGTTTCTGCTTAAAAAATACATAATACAGTCTTTTTTGTTTGTTATTTTAAAGAAAAAAAATCATGAATACTGCTTCCAAAATCGAGCGTCACGCTGATCTAACCTCTTAATATATTTATTCCACTGTGAAACAAGGTAGTCAATGTTTTCATGAAAAAAGATTTGCCGTTACCATAACTGGACTCAGAGTGAATCTCTTCGTCCGAAGCAAACCGACAGTCACTAATGTCTTTCTTCGGGGCCTGAAAAATCTGGATATTGAATGAGGGTGACTGTATGCAGGGCTTCCCAGCGAAACTTCTGCTGCGTGGTAGAAACATCAGGCACGTTAGCTCGGGGGAGGTCATCATGTCCCATTTCCTGGTCCGCTATTCATTTGCTTTCTGGAACACAGTGCTGTAATTAACGCACAACGGTACGTGCAAGCTTAGCAAAAACTGAAACGCCCCATCACCTACAAACGCTGCGAATGGTTGACAGACGGCATGAATCTGTTGCAGGATATAATACCCGCCCACGTGCTGAGCAGGTTGTTTCGACTATGCTGAAGAAGCTTTGCTGGAAAACCTTTACACGTACTTCATATAGACCCTGCCTCTCCCCATGCGATTTTCTTCTCTTTGGAGCTCTGAAGAAAGATATTCTTTGCCGTCGATTTGTTTCGGACAAAGAGGTGCACGTTTGCGTACAAGCAGGTTTCCGTAGAAAACTGCAAACATTTTTCCATGAAGGCATTGACCGTCTGTACAATAGCGGGATAAATGTATTAACAGTTGTGGCGGTTACGTTTGAGTGCCCCTTATATACGATACTTTACTTAAAACAATTATAAGACTCGACGTGATCAATATACATTCGTTGATCTGTTAAATATTTTTCCACCCTTCACATTTTAGTCGTACTAATGTTACGAGTGTTGGATCACACATGAAATTTTAGTGACGAAAAAGTCATTTTTGTTTTAGAAAAAGTTTTGATGGGATCGTAGACGTTTACAAAGTTGAACTTGTTCATCAGCTAACCCAGTTTTCTTGCTGAAACCTGGTGCTCGCTGTAAACTCATGGATTCAGCTGTACTCAGCCGTAAGTATATGTCTTTTCATAATTTCATAGCAAAAGTTTTCCTGCCTTTTGCTGTAGTTTTATTGAACCGGTTCTTTATTGACACTCCTGGATGGCGCGCACATAAGTACACTGCTTTCGGGATACAGTGAGGTGCTCCGGCCATTAATTAAATCCGCCCGGTGAACAAAAGATGAGCGCTGGTGAGCAGGTCAACCTGGTGTGGTTTGTAGGCGGTTTCCAACGTCTAACAGTGTGATTAGCGGGCCTGTAACCCCCGCTTCATTTACTTTTGTACTTTCTCACACTTTCGCGTGGGATAATCCTCGCCGCAGACAGACAGCTTAAAGGATGGCGACAGGAAGAGTATCCGGCTATCCTCTACCACTAACATTGCCAAATACATTAACCAACATGCCGACCCTGTGACGTTATGAGGTAAAGGCCATGTTTGTGCCTGCATATTTGTATACTTGATTCAAGAACTCGTCTACAGAAAAGTGTAAAGGGGCTATCCAAATATTTAACATGATCCTACGACACGGCTTCCTGTTCATCGCTGAATGTTATAGGAAAAATCTTATTACTTCGTCCAACAGGTTTTACGATTACGTTTTCATTTTCTAATAAAGCTTTATTTCCATATTCTTCTGACATTCCACTCCCAGACTCGTAGAACGTTATCATTTCGTTGGTTATTCAATCTTTTACTCATGGTAACCTCCCGCTTGACAGTCCCCTCCGATTGAGGGACTATTCCAGAATCTTTTGCCAATGGAGAGATCATCATGACACTTCTTCAATTACAGACCACATGTCCTGTGGATACACGTTACGTGTCTTTAATGCAGTGGTTTCCATTGCCTCTTGCATCCTCATGCCGTTAGTCATTGCTGATTCTTCCGCCTTTAGGGGCAGTTTCTCATCCCTAGGACAAGAGAGTGCCCTGAACCTCTGTCCGCTCCTTCGCCCTCTTTGAGAAGGCCGTTGGCAGAATGAAGGTGACCTCTCACGCCGGAAGTCTTCGGCCGCCAATGCTGCAATGCTGATCATTAATAAAAATTTAAGCAGCGTCGTGATCCGAACCCGGGACCGAAGACTTTTTGATTACGAATGAAAGATGCTACCCCGTAGACTCGTGCTAATTCACAGATTCAGTAATCTCTGCTGGTAACGGGTGCAAACTCGTTTTCCTCTACTGGCCTCTTTTTGTGTCAAGTCAGTATTGCGTCAGCAAGTATCGTCAATGAATTCACATCCTTCTGGTAAACCTCTCTGATTTCTTTCCTCACAAGTGATTCTGTGACAGCAACTATAAAGGTTCTCTGTCAATAAATACTCTAAATGTTTAATTTTAACGACATGTAAGGCACTTTAAACACTTACTGTTTCGTTAGTTCTTTTTTCCACAATTTCCATGTTTTACTTTAATACAGTAATGAACTCTAGACTTCCAGTTTCGGAGACCTCCTTCCGTTTTACCACCACCGATATTGTTATTTAGGGTGACGTCTTAAGAAAGGTGTTTACATTTATTACGTGGTGAGTGTGTAACATTGGTAAAATTTTTGCTTCGCTGTACCGCATCATCTTGCTGTTCTAGTTAAGCCAAAACCACGCTTGTTATCAAGTTGTATTTTCATATCGCACTTAGAATGATTCCGAGTGGTTCAAGACCCATGATATACTGGCGCTTCCTACGAATATTAAAGCTAATCGTACACGCGAGAGACCCGAGTTCTATGTGCATAATCCACACGAACACTACCTATTGTTCAATTAATGTAGCCCGTCGCGTACTAGCGGCGACGGATGTAACAGATTTTTCAAGGCATTTTACGGTGAGCCCTAATATTAATCTCCTCTCGCTACAAAGTCGGTAGCTATCACTGTTACACATAGTGCTAATTCACAGATTCAGTATTCTCTGCTGGTAACATAAAAACATCCAACATTCACCATAAAATGCAATAAAATATATCACTATTCGCTCAATTGATGTTTCAGCTCATAAATAGTTTCACAATCAAGGATCAATTGCAAAATCCAAGAACTAATGGTTTTTTTACGCTTGCCTTCTTTGATGTGAGCTGTAAGATATGAGCACTAGTTGAAACTGTGATATTATCGTTATTATCTTTCACACAAATGAAGTTGAATTTATAACACTGGAAAAATTCAGTGTGATAGTGTGAAACATTATGGCTTTTGCTGAGCTTGATTCCAATAATGGTTGGTTCAAAGTTCTAAACATATGCAACGAGTAACTTATTTCTTGATATCCAAGTTGAGTGACTGGTGTCACTCATTTCACAGAAGCGTATGAATCTGAGTATCTCACTCTGACAAAACATTTTGATTTGATGAAGTGAACTGTGTTGCTAAAATAGGCTGTAGAAGGGTGGGAACGAAGTTTCTCGCCACTATATTCTGATATAAAGTATGCGTTAAAATGGAGTAAGCCCTCAACATTTCGAACATAACGTTCTATCGTAACTGCAGCATGATAGGATTCTCAACGAATAATGGTCCGGTGACGACCTGCTGACGGAGATCATGGCTATTTTTGTTATGCTTGTATCAAATAGTAAACAGCGAATTTCTCTGCAACCTCTCAACGTCGATAGCCCGCTTCCAGAAACCATTGAGATTATACACGCTCTTCCGATTATGCATGGTTGTGGTTTTACTTTAAATTAACGAAGCAAGAAAGCTTAAAGTATTTTGTAAATTCAGCTGCCTGACGTTCGTGGACACTAGGCAACAACGCTCCAGACCATGTATAGAAGAGCATCAAATTAATAGTCGTGACAATCCTGAGATGATAATTATGTATTAACAGCCTGGATGATATTCCCCATATGGAGAGACCAAGTTCCGCTTCGGTGCCATGTTCATTTACTCCAGACACAAAACACTCCACGCACGATATTTAAATTTTTTTCTTCGAAACATTAAAGATAATTGGATGGTTTTCTGCTGTCCTTCTCTGAATGTTGACGAAATCCGAATACACGGTTTCCCCTCCGGGATAAATCTACAGTTACAGCAATAGAGTTGAAAAAAAATGGTGTCGGGAAATATTTGGAACCAATATTAGGCAGTCGTAAGAACAGAGTTGGTTTAACACGAAAAACAAACACAGCAACAGCTGGAACAGGAATGGCTGGTCGTGTTGCAATGTCATAACGTAATAGACAATAGAAACAGGCCATGAATTCGTCTGCAAAAATCGTTATATATACTCTACACTTGGGAAAAATTGTCTTATGAAAGGAAAAATGGGAATCTATGTAGAACACAGGGTATCCAGAATTAGAGTAACAGTTTAAAATAGTTATGAAATATTAAGGATCAAATAAGGCAGAGGGAATAAATAACATTCCATCGGGATTTCTAAATCCATGGCCTTAAGTGACATCCTAACAATTGTTCAAATTCATAAGTAGAATCCGTGAAACTGGTACATACCGTTAGACATTCGGAAGAACATTATCCTCACAGTCCTGTAAACAGTAAGGGTAAATAAGTGACAGAATTACTTCAGAACAATATAATTCACACAGTCCTGTAGACGATAAGAACAGTTAAGTGTGAGAATTATCGCACTGTCAGCTTAACAGCTTTTGCACCTAATTTTCTGACTAGAAAAACATACAGAGGACCCGAGAAGAAAATCATTGTTCTGTTAGACGTTGATCAGTTTGTCTTTCGGAAATGTAAAGGCACCAGAGAGGCAGTCTTCACAATGCATTCGATAACAGAAGCAAAAATCATTAAATTTAAGACACCATAACAGGATCTATCGAGCTACAAAAACCATTTGATAAGGTAAAATGGTGCAACACATTAGAAATTTTGTGAACAATGTGAAGAGGTTGTAGGGGAAGACGGATCATACATAGTATACTACTGGCCATTAAAATTGCTACACCAAAAAGAAATGCCGATGATATACGGGTATTCATTGGACAAATATATTATAGTAGAACTGACATGTGATTACATTTTCACGCAATTTCGGTGCATAGATCCTGAGAAATCAGTACCCAGAACAACCACCCACGGCTCTACCCTTCATTCGATCCCTGCGAAATCCTACATTTCAGCAGGATAATGCACGACCGAATGTTGCAGGTCCTGTACAGGAGTTTCTGGATACAGAAAATGTTCGACTGCTGCCCTGGCCAGCACATTCTCCAGATCTCTCACCAACTGAAAACGTCTGGTCAATGGTGGCCGAGCAACTGGCTCGTCACAATACGACAGTCACTACTCTTGACGAATTGTGGTATCGTGTTGAAGCTGCATGGGCGGCCATCCTGTACACGCCATCCAAGCTCTGTTTGACTCAATGCCCAGGGAACGGCCGGAGGTGGTTGTTCTGGGTACTGATTTCTCAGGATCTGTGCACCCACATTGCGTGAAACTGTAATCACATGTCAGTTCCAGTAAAATATATTTGTTCAATGAATACCCGTTTATCATCTGCATTTCTTCTTGGTGTAGCAATTTGAATGGCCAGTAGTGTACTTGTGGTCGTCGGCTGCAATGCTTTCTGAGAGTAATAGATTGGCGCGGGAGAGGATTTCGCTGCGGGCTGCATCAAATCTCTCAGAAACCGATTGAAAGAAATTGGCCTGAATCCAACTTGGCCGTCTTCTGGCTAGCGGTGCCCTTCTAGAAGCTTCCACTACTCAGTAGGGTGATGCCTCTGGGAGGCTCCGTGTGGCGATGACACAGTAGTCTGCTATTCAGTGGAGGCGCCACGACTCTCCTTGATGAGGTGTGACAGCTGAAAGTATTGTAGTGGTTGCCATACAGTAGGTGGTCCACCTCATTCATAAATGGCTATTGGGAAACTGGTAAACCCCCTGATGAATCAATATTGGCAAAGTCCTTGGTTCATTTCCATAGAGATCTGAGGGCAAGCGACCGAGACTAGAATGGAAGTCTTTTCAAGTGGGTCAATGGACAGGTATAGAAATATATTACTGGGATACAGATACAATGCACAAGTTTGGACTAGAACCGCTCTGTTGTTCAGACTGAGAAATTTTCGTGCTATTATCAGCTTGAACCATCCTCCAGTGCCGAAAATGATAATACACACTTGTGGTAAGGTACATTACTCTTACGGGATCGAATTCTGATGGTGTATGAAATTTTCATTGCCATTAATGACTGGCATAGTGAGAGGTGCTAGCACACAGCTCCCGATGATCACAATTCGAGCGAAGCCCTGGACATAATTTAAAATCTCTCCGCCTTGTCTCATGAAGTGACGCTGTTGATGGTGATAGGTCCTTCGGTTGGGAACATTAAGCTCGGGCGTCTTCTTGGTTCTACTCGAAACGAGTAGGCTATGTCCTGCAACATACTTAATCCCTCCCTTCTTGTCCTCCACAACCAGACAAACTACACAGCACGAACACTCATCAAAGTTTTTTCTCAGCGTGTGGATCATCTGAGAATGGATTCTACTTATCATTAATTTACCCCCTTCTGAGGGTATTTTTGTTCCGGTGTTACAACTACAAGATATTTTTTTTTCTTACCAAAAAACGTTTCACTTTAGGAAGTAGAGCATCATTAGTGGTCTGTAATTAAAGATATTTACAATCTGATTCGTTTCCTAGATCGAAATACAGTTGGTTAACAAATTATTGGTTAATAATAAAAGTTTCTCGGCCTTCCAGCCGCGTACAGTGGTTTAAAATCCACGAGCTTTCAGCCGAGTACTTCTCGGCCATTGTCAAGTGGTGACTGTCTTTTGGTTGCTGCTGCCGTACTTATATAGCCGCGCTGCCTTCCGTGACGTCACTGGCACCCGCTCCGGCACCATAAAGGGTAATGTTTGCGTTGTGGTGCCGCCCCGCCCGCTTCCACCTTCCGATGGCCGGGTCACAAACTGTTCTCAGCTGCAGGCCATCGTATCTATTGAGCGTGTTGTCACAAATTTTTAATTTCGGTCGCTTCTTTTATTATGCTGTCCCAAAAACTGTTAGTCCATGTGATAACAGATGTCTCGTCGAATGCAATACGATGTCCGTTTTCTAATGCATACTCTGCTGCCGCTGGTTTCTCTGGGTACCGTAGACGAAAACACCTCTCGGGTTCTACACAGCGCTGTTCAATTGTACGCACAGTCTGTCCGATATAGAACTGTCCATGCCCACGTGGTATTTTATATACTCCCGGCGGTCTGAGGCGTAATTAGTCTTTCACAGGCCTGAAGAGTTGTCGAATTTGTGCTGGAGCCCTGAAGATCGAATCGATTTTGTGCCTCTTTAGGAGCCGGCTTATCTTTCCTGTTGAGCCATAGAACGGCAAGAACGCAAACTTCTCCGAGTCCTCCTCGGAGTCTTTCTGCTTAGTTATTTTGGAAAGATAGCTTGGGAAATCTGGAGGTCATTGTAGCCGTTTTCCTTGAATACTTTCTGTATGTGGCTCAGTTCCTCCGGCAAAAAGTTTTCAGAATTTGAGACGGTTTCGGGTCAATGTGCTAAGGTCCTCAGAGCAGAACGTTTCTGCGACGGATGGTGATAGCTGTTAGCATGCAGATATCGATCTGTGAGGGTGGGTTTCCGGTAAACGCTGTGGCCGAGACCCCCATTTGCTTTGCGGCGAACGAGTACATCAAGGAACAGCAAGGCAGCATGTCGCTATCTCCATTGTGAACTTGATGTTGTCGTGGATGTTGTTGATGTGGTCCTAGAATTCTCCCAGCTTTTCATGTCCAAGAGACCAGACAACGAACGAGTAGTCGATGTAACGATAAAAGCAACTAGGTTTTTCAGGAGCCGTGTTTTCAAAGTACTCCATGAACAGATTGGCAACAACTGAAGCTAATGGGCCTCCCATCGCAACGCTGTCCATCTGCTTGAAGTATTCTCCTTCGTACAAGAAATACGATGACTTGAGAATATGCTTCAATAAATCCACAACACTGTCATCAAATAACTGGGAGAGAAGGTCTATAGAGTCTTTAATGGGAAGGGGCGTGAAAAATGACACTGCATCGAAGCTGACCATAATATCCACTCCTCCAAGACGCAGGCATTCAATTCGACTGATGAAGTCGGCTGTATTCTTGATGTGGTGCACACACTGACCAACGTGCGGGGTAAGGGGGTTGGCCAGATGTTTCGCTAGTCTGTAGGTCGGCGAAGCAATGGTGCTCACAATGGAGCGTAGAGGAGTGTTCTTCGTATGAACCTTTGGAAGGCCATACAATGTAGGTGGTAGAGGTGACCGATGGAGGAGATTTTTGATGACATTCTCTTCCAGCGAAGACCTCTTGAGAAGCTCTGTCGTGTTCCTCATTATTCTTCAAAATGGTTCAAATGGCTATGAGCTCTATGGGACTTAACATCCGAGGTCATCAGTCCCCTAGACTTAGAACTACTTAAACTTAACTAACGTAAGGACATCACACAGGTCCATGTCCGAGGCAGGATTCGAACCTGCTACTGTAGTAGGAGAGCGGTTCCGGACTGAAGCGCCTAGAACCGCTCGGCCACAACGGCCGCCCCCTTTTTCTTCAAGTTGGGCCCTATGACAGTTTTTTATATGTCTTCTCCTCCAGCATCAACCGAATCTTCGCACTGTAGTCGGCTCGTTCCGTAATGACGGCTGCATTTCCCTTGTCAGCTGGAAGGACTACGAGGTGTGGGTCGTTGAGAAGTTCCCGAAGATAATCGTCAGCTCTTGTCATGTTTGAAGTCGGCTGCTTGGATTTAGGAAGAATGCGGCTCGTTTCTCGGCGAATTTCTTCTGCAATTTCACTGGGCATCTTGTGAGCTGCTCGTTCCACACCACATACTGAGTCAGCAAAAGGCATACTCTGCGGCGATGGTGCATATTTAAGTCCCTTCTTGAGAGCCGACATGGCACCCGCGTCGATTTTCTTGTCATCTTGTTCATAAAGGCGCGTTTTGTTGTTTTCCGCTCTGCCCCATGCTGTATCTGTGAAAGCCGGCCGGATTTCCCTTTCTGCCTTTCCTCTGTGATGACATTTATTGTGCTACTGTTGCTGCATCAATCCATTCCCAACCCAAAGCCGAGAATGACTCCGACAACCGCAAGAGGACGGCCATTAGCTTGCGTCCGTTTGTATCCAACTGCTTTCTTGTATCTCGCGACAGGGAGAAGCTGACACGACGAAATATTCTCTTGGCAGCAGCACTGTTAATATGGTGGTTCACATAGGCAAAACGTGGAATAGTCTTCTCTTCACGGCAGCGTAATAGAAAGGTTAGAGAACTTAATAAATTAGCCTTAGTAGCACGCACCACTTGACAATCGCCGAGGAGTACTCAGCCGAAAGCTCGGGGATTTCAAACCACTTGACGCGGCTGGAAGCCCGAGAACCTTTTATGAGTACATATCGCTGTGAAGCTATACACTCCTATAAAGTATTGGTTTTTACTTACGGTAATATCTACTCGGTTTTTCGCCAGAATTAGGAAATATAGTTCCTTTCTTCTTTAGGCAATGATAATTGTGTTCTAATTTTACGCTGCTTTGCCGACATATGCATTTTTGATTTTTACAACAGGACAATTCCGTACACCGTTATTCACTGTTTATTCGTATACTTGTGTATCGTTTATTTGTGTATCGCGTTTTGTAGTTTTGCCAACATTGACACTAGGTTTTCTTTGATCTTGATAATAAATGTGTATATAAATATATATTCTCTCTCTCTGTCTCTCTCTCTCTCTCTCTCTCTCTTTCCTTCTCTGTAGTTCATTATTTGTGTGTTATTCTATTTAATAATGTTGCTGTGTGTTTAAATACGGCATAAGAGAAATGAAAGAGTAGGCGATGGAGTTTAAATTTTGCGTGGTGAGTAGCTCGGGGAGGAGTGATAAACAAAGATGAGTGGACAGTAAGTGCATTTTAGTGTCATGGAGAGTGTGCTGGAGGAAAAAAGCGAGGGGCAAGAAGTGAAATGAAAACTACAAATCTACCAAAACTTCCTGTTACCAAAAACTTAAATTTCATTAATGAATCTTATCTTAATATTTCTTAATACTGAATAATTTTCCCCCTTCTGAACGTTAGTCCTATTTCCTTCATTCGTCCTTTGATATTCAGGTATAACGATAAAGGAGAAGGAGTTAAACCCTGCCATATTCCATTTTAGTCTGAGCACTTTACTCTCTGGTCTTCTAGTCTTACTGTTCCCTGTCGGTACTTAAACATATTTGTATATTACCCGTTTTTTCCTACTGCGGGCACCACTTTTTCTGAGAATTTCTGACATGTTGCACCACTTTAAATAATCGGACCTTTTTCTAGTTTGACGAATACTGTAAAGGTGATTTGGTTTTTCTTGAGGATTGTTTCTATTATCAAGTGGGACCCTGGAACTGTACCTTTGGTGATTTCGCCTTTGTATAATTCAAACACTATAGTTTCACAGTTTATCGATTTTGTTTCCAGTATTTAGGCTGTTTTGTTCAGAAGCTTGAATCAGTGAGGCACCAAGCTGATTATTCGATAGTTTTTTACATTTTCCGGCAAATATCCACCTTTGCGGTCGGTGTTGATAAAATTTTTCATAAAGCCCAATGCCTTGTTTCCATATTCTGACTAGTTGAGTGAAAGTTAAATAATCGTTAAGGTGTAACCTCTCATATTGATTTTGGGAGCCCTAGTGTAATGTTACGCATGCATTTATCACAAGTTTTCCGAAGTTCTGTCCATCTCGAACTCTAATACTGGATCTACTGTGTTCTCAGTATCTAAAGCCGTTTCATCCACTGTTATATAATCAATTTTCCCTCCTTATATTGGTGCTCAGTGTGTAGTTTCCAAGCATACGCTCTCTGCATTAATAGTAGTGTTTCGTTTGCAGTTGACGCCAATGTTTTTAAATTCTCTGACAATAAGTTTTGAGATCACATTTTACGGACAGCCGTTTCGTTGTGTCTTGTACTTCCTGCTAAGGGCATTTTTAAGCGACTTGTATTGTATACCTTTCATTTTCTGAATGTATTTATATTTCCTTCGTATATCGATCTATACTGAAGTATTTCACGTCTTATCAGCTTTTCATAATTACCTTTATTATGGCAACCCTCTTGTTTACCGTTTTTAGAGATGTCAACTCCTACTCAACTTTAATTGGCCCTACTGCCTTTCCATCGCAGTGAATACCGTCAGATAATTTAGAAAACACACCATCATTCCTTAATACTTCAATATACCAGTTCCTAGAACATTTATTCTTTCTGTCTATACTGTTAATCTTACGCCTACGTTTCATTATCACTAAATGGTGATTCGCGTGTACATCTGCTTTCGGGTACTCTTTATAATCCATTATTTAATCTAAAATATTCTGTCTAACAATGATATTACACATCTTGGCCTTTTCTAAGGGAATCAGCTCTGCTTGTGATTTTATTGTAGTTTATCTGATGGAATTTATTGCATTTCCTTCACCGATATCATACTTCTCCATCCTGTTTCCTTCTCAAATACGGTGTTCAAATCATAAATGGATAGATTTTCACATAGAGAACCGTATCCCTGCTGGGAGCGAGTGTTTAGACATGAGAATCTGTAAACTATGAACTGACAGATGCCCGGTTCTGAGAAATGCGTTGTGGTTGTTTCACCATTGCATTACAAACAGTCGTATATCGTGTTATTTTTCTTATAGCCTCATTACTACTCGAAGAAACTGTTTGAGTACCTTAGGCAGTCTGTAATAACAGTTTGTCTTTTTGGAGTTTCGTTTACTTGAAACCACATTTGACTGAAGTGGTTGTTTCTGAT
Source organism: Schistocerca americana (assembly GCF_021461395.2). NCBI lineage: Eukaryota > Metazoa > Arthropoda > Insecta > Orthoptera > Acrididae > Schistocerca > Schistocerca americana. The sequence continues at coordinate 720,874,132 of NC_060121.1, read as the reverse complement.
TGTCTATTAGTAGTTATAGGTCCTTTATTTTGTTGATGCACGTAATCGAATTTAAAATCATCGAATGATATTTCTAAGTCCGCATGTACATACGTATTATTGCACTTACTTCTTTAGGAGTAGAAGAATTGAAATTCTTTGCGAAACAGGTGACGAATGTGTTCTTTGATCGAAAATGAAAACATACTTGAATTTCACCAAATATATTATCACTAGCTGTTTAAGATATATATTCTGGATAACATAAAAAGAAACTCCTGTGTCATTACTAGTTATCGAGACATCAGTGTCGTATGGCATGCTTAAAAATTTTAGATCTTACTCTAACACCCTTTTCATGTAGCTATGGATATGCTCCAATTTCCAAACGTCTTTTGTTTCTTCTTTTTACCTTTAATGATCGTGCTGAAATTCAAACATGCCAGAAACATCGGTGAACTACTGATACTGATAAAGTTTTCCACTGATTTGTTTGTAAAATGGGTCTCGCGGTCAATACGAAAGCGCGACCCGGAAGTAACAGGGTGGACATAAACAACCTTATCTGACCTGAATGTTGTCTGCTTGCTAAGTTATGACTCTCACTGGAATTGTACGATTCATTACCGAGAAAAATATTTACGGGAGTGAGCATGGCGCTATCGCCTATAAACAACCCAGCTATTGTGTCAAAGACGGAGTAAAAGCCGGCTGGAGTGGCCGAGCGGTTAAAGGCGCTACAGTCCGGAACCGCACGACCGCTACGGTCGCAGGTTCGAATCCTGCCTCGGGCATGGATGTGTGTGATGTCCTTAGGTTAGTTAGGTTTAAGTAGTTCTAAGTTCTAGGGGATTTATGACCACAGCAGTTGAGTCCCATAGTGCTGAGAGCCATTTGAACCATTTTTGAACGGAGTAAAATACCGAATGCCCTCAGTCACGCGGGCACGCACACTTCTTTTTAAAACCCTACACCGACAAACCAACCACTGACAGTTCGAAAGATTGTTTCACAACCAGTTCTTTGTACAGTACTTGCAATATTAGTTCACTCAGTAAACGATTCCAAAAATTTTGTCGCCATCTCCATATTTATGAAAATGTGTCGGCTTTGATCCAAAGGTAGCAACGAATGAAAGAATAGTCTTTAAGTAAACTAAAGACAAATTTTGAAATACAGACGCAACAGTAACCAAAATAAAGGTAGTGTGGTCCATTCTGCTTATCTTCACACATCTGTTAACTCAAAATCTGCCACTGGCTGTCATTTAAAACCATGTTACTCCATTGCTTGCACTGCTGGGAGCCTCTTTAGCATGCTGTCCACAAAGTCATTCAGAAGTTGTTTGCTCACGTCTGACCCAGTGTCAAACAGCGACCATCCTGAGGTCGTCCAGCATGCGAGGAGGCTTCCTGCGACAGTGCACCGCAATTTTCAAGAAATGGCTCTGAGCACTATGGGACTCAACTGCTGAGGTCATTAGTTCCCGAGAACTTAGAACTAGTTAAACCTAACGAACCTAAGGACATCACAAACATCCATGCCCGAGGCAGGATTCGAACCTGCGACCGTAGCGGTCTTGCGGTTCCAGACTGCAGTGCCTTTAACCGCACGGCCTCTTCGGCCGGCGCAATTTTCAACCGGTCGCAGACACTTTTCATTGGGTTCATATCAACACATGCTGCAGGCCATTGCTTTGGGTTCATTCCCATCTCTAGGAGGTGATCTCGTGCATTATCGGTTTGAAAGATGAATCCATCGCCCAAATCTTGAATGTAGGTATACTATAACCCTAATTTTACTTATAATCGTTTTAAGTAAAATCTGTGATGATATGGTAATTCTAATCTTCTCAATATATGTAGATGTAGATGTAGAATATTCCAAATATTGCTTATTACAAGAAGTAATAAAGTCAGGTAATGATTCTTCTCGATAATTAACGATTTATTATTATTGATCCATCGATACTAAAGATTAGACTAGATCACTTCTTTACCCTACCAAAGAAGAATTAACTGTAGATATTCACAGTCACCTGAAAACTGGAAAGACTGCTAAACAGTTGGCGGGCTCCACGTAGTGCTATATGAGCCTAGTTTCGAAGCTTTTATCTCGTTGAGGAGGCTGGAGTTATGCACAGACCGTATACAGCAGAGTCGACAGCGGCGTTCAAGCTCCGTACCTCTACGTCCAGATGTATTACAATTACTTACAAATTATTAATGAAGTTAGAAGTCAGAGAATTCAAATAGTCTCACCATCAGTTTCGTGAGTCTAGCGTTCATTCTAAGCTTCTCAATATTACAAATATTGCTTGTTAGAAATATTAATAAAGACAGGTAAAGATTCTTCTCGATAATTACCAATTAACGAGTTTAGGTTCGACGTATATTTTTAAAGATTGATTTTCGTCTAAAAAGTCTATTTGTGGTCTTTATAAGAAAAAAAATCAGCGATTGTAGTGATATTTCACAATGTATGCCAGGAAGTGTTTTATCAGCTTTTCGCTCGTATTAGGTAAATGTAATTGTGAAAGTATATAAGAAGAACTTAAAACAACTGTGGCAGCAGTGAGGAAAGTACGGAAAGGAGCGATTATCAATTCGTAAAGCTGCAGCTGATTATCAGATCAGTTATCGAACATTTACGGGATAATGTGAGAAAATTCCGCAAGCTGCAATTGAGGAGGGATAGATAACTCAGCCTTCCACTACCTTTGGTTTCTTTCAAAATAGGAAAAGCTCTTTTCTGACGACGACAAGCAGGAATTAATGCAATATGTTCCTCTGTCAGCCGATGTTTTTACACTAAGGGCGAAACGAAATCAAAATTTGCCTTAAGAATATTGCGTGAAAGATTCTGTTATATGTCCTAAATCTCGGCAGGATAATATGTCTCAGGTTCCTGGTTAGCAGATATTTTAAAAAGATATCCAGCTCGTTCATTACCTAAACCAGAGGCGTTCAGCTTAGTACGAGGTTCTAGGTTCTCCCGAACAAATGTGGAATAATTTCATTGATAACTTCACAACAGCAGACGAAAGACCTTATTTGTAACATCTTGAAATTGGGCCATGGACGAAATAAGAGTTGCTTCAGCACAGAGGCCAGATATAATTGTAGCTGACAGTAAAGCTAGGAAAAAATTGATCCAGTGTACAGAATGTAAGAAATAAGCGGACGAGATATATACTCCAAGCCCAAGTAACATTTATAGATTCGAAAATCGTGAGATTATCCTCAAAAGTGAGTTGGCTAAAACACAACATTTATGTATATATTTATTAAATTATCATTTCCCTGTCTCTTGTATTGTATTGCTACTCTATCAATACGAATGATACGTTTTTCTATTCTTAATACAGCATTTTTAAACAAATAATGCCTTTTCTCCCGCCTAAATAATCCGAGCCAGCAAATCACAGTGTTTGTGATAACGAACCCAGAGCTGTGGCACGTGTTGTTGTGGTCTTCAGTCCTGAGACTGGTTTGATGCAGCTCTCCATGCTACTCTATCCTGTGCAAGCTTCTTCATCTCCCAGTACCTACTGCAGCCTACATTCTTCAGAATCTGCTTAGTGTATTCATCTCTTGGTCCCCCTCTACGATTTTTACCCTCCACGCTGGCCTCCAGTACCAAATTGGTGATCCCTTGATGCCTCAGTAGGGCATATTGTCACAAAAATTCATTCATACGCGATTTTTTTTTTTTTTTGGTGTGAAAATCCGAATGCTACCATGGCCTCAGATATGTGGACAAACATCGCCGAGGATTCGTTTCACAAGATACACTATTGACAGTGGAAACGGTAATCAGTGCCTCTTCAAAAATTGAAAATCTTATATTGTCACCCTTGGGGTAATCGATGTGGAAGACGCAGGAGATGCAATATTAGAACCAAGTAGAGATTTGGATGTCGTGTAATTCAATAAGGCAATAGTCATAGGTAATCTGTCCTCTAAAAATCTGAAATTGTTGGGGAAGTGTCCACCAGCTTGCTGTACAACGTTAATGAGGATGAAGAAATGTAATCACATTTCCGAAAAATATCAACGCAATCAAAATGGTTCAAATGGCTCTAAGCACTATGGGACTTAACATCTGAGATCATCAGTCCCCTAGATTTAGAACTACTTAAACCTAACGACATCACACACATCCATGCCCGAGGCATGATGCGAACCTGCGACCGTAGCAGCAGCGCGGTTCCGGACTGAAGCACCTAGAACCGGTCGGTCACAGCGGCCGACTCAACGCAATCCCCTAGATAGGAACGGCAGATAAATTCAAGAGCCATCGGACAGTAAGCTTAATAGCTTATTAATCTAACTTGCTGACAAGATAGTATGGAGAAATATGGGAAAGAAAATTGAGGGTTTTGGACGAAGACCAGTTTGCTTTTAGGAAGGGTAGAGGCAGAGAGAGGCAGTTCTGAAGTCACGGTTAATCATAGGCTAGACTTGGGAAAAATCAAGACACGTTCATAGGATTTGTCGAACTGCAAAAATTCGACGGTGTAAAATGATGTTAGATGTTTGAAATTCTAAGAAACACGGGAGTAAAGTATAGGATAAACGGATAACATATAATATGTTCGAGGGTGTGTCGAAAAGTAATGCCTCTAAGTTCCTTGTCTGAAAATTGTTAAAGCTTTTTACATAGGACAAACTTTATTAACATTGTACTCCTTATTCTTCATATCTAGATATTTATTTATCAACAGTCGCTCTGACGAAGAACACATTTCTCCCAAAGAAGACCAGTTTGTTGATATCGTCATTGTAGAATGTCTGATTTTGTTGACGCAGTCACAACCTCACCTCTGTTTGCACCGCTTCATCGCTATCAAAGTGAACTTCTCGAAGGTGTTCTTCAAGTTACGGAAACAGATGAGAATCTGATGGGGCCAAGTAGGGTGTGCGTGGATGATGATCGATGACAGTGAACCCAAGCCGTCGGATTATTGCTGGTGCCGCGGAGGTCGTGTGTGCTCTGGTATTGTAATGCTGAGGAAGAGGGTGCTCAGCCGGAGGCACGTTTCCTGCTCGTCACGCACCGACATAGTTACGTTCACACTGGCATATCAGACGCTTTAGTTCGGAGCCCTCTAGCGGCAGATGGTGGCAACTTGCGTTTGCGAAGTAGAATAGTCGACCGAGTAGTTTGCATGGCATGTAATACGGGGAGTGTTTTTTAAGTAAGTACCGTTTTGAAATGAAAAAAAAGACGTGCTAAGATATCTTAATTTTACATGAAGTACCATAATCTACTTTTCCACATAATTTCCGTCAATAAAGCGGGACTTGTCATAACATTGTACCAGTTTTTGAATACCCTCCTCATAGAAGTCTGCCGCTTGAATTGTTAACCACTGCATCACCACTGTTTTGACTTCGTCATCGTCTTGAAGACGCTGACCGCCCAGGTGTTTCTGCAAGTGCAGGGACAGATGGTAGTCACTGGGCGCAAGATCGAGGCTGTACGGGGGATGATCTAGATTTTCCCATCGAAAAGATGTGATGACATCTTTGGTCTGATTCCCCACATGCAGACGGGCATTGTCTTGCAGCAAAACAATGCCCTTGCTCAACTTCCATGGAACGTTGCTTTAATTCTGGTGTGACGTAGGCCACCCATGTTTCATCGCCCGTAACAATCTGGCTTAACAAATCATCACCGTCGTTGTAGTACCGCTCAAGGAAAGTCAATGCACTGTCTGAACGTTCAGTTTTGTGCACATCCGTTAACATTTTCGGTACCCAACGGGCGCACAATTTTCGGTAATTCAAGTGCTCGGTCACAATGCCGTACAAAACACTACGAGAAACATTAGGAAAGTCATCCCTCAAGGAGGAAATCCTAAAGCGTCTGTTTTCTCTCATCTTATTGTCCACTTCCTGCACCTAACTTTCATTAACGACCGAAGGACGCCCACTCCGTTGTTCATCATGCACATTTGTGCGGCCATCTTTAAATGCTCTCACCTACTTTCTTACCATTCCATCACTCGTAATGTTTTCTCCGTAAACTGCACAGATCTCACGATGAATATCGATCGCTTTTAGGCCTTTAGCACTAATAAATCCTATAATAGCCCGTACTTCACAGACGGGGGGACTCACGATTATAGGAGGCATCTTAAACACTCAGTACACAACGTAAACAAGTAATAATCAGACTGTAATGGCGTCAGTGCATAAAAATGGTTCAAATGGCTCTGAGCACTATGTGACATAACTTCTGAGGTCATCAGTCGCCTAGAACTTAGAACTACTTAAATGTAACTAACCTGAGGACATCACACACATCCATGTCCGAGGCAGGATTCGAACCTGCGACCGCAGCGGTCGCTCGGCTCCAGACTGTAGCGCCTAGAACCGCACGGCCACTCCGGCCGGTGTCAGTGCGTAGATTAAGGTACAGCCTTCCGTGTAAAAATAAAGTTATTCAGGTAGCCTAGCACGCCTTTTCTTAAAATTTCAAAACGGTACTTACTTAAGAAACACGCTTCGTACCTCAACCTATATTGAAACAGAACAAAAGATTCGGAGGCAATACTTTTCAACGGAAAACACAGGAGGAAGAACAAAGCGATCCGATTTAAAAGCGTCCTTACTGTCAAATCTACACAGTGAGGAAGCAATGACGGAAATACGAAGAAGTTTAAGAGTGGGATTAATATTCAGAGTGAAAGAATATTAACGAGTAGATTCACTGATGACTTTGTTATGCACAGGGAAAGTGAGGAAGAATCGCACGGTCTGTTGGACGGAAAGTACATTCTAATGAGATTGGGAGCAAACGTAATAAATATGAACGTAGTGAGCAGAGTCAGATTCGAGTCTACCGATAAACGTAACATCAGAATTGTTGACCACAAATTTGACGAAGTAACATATAAGGAACGAAGGAAAGACGACACAAAAAGCAGACTAGCAGAAGGAAAGAAGGCGTTCCTGGCGGAAAAAATCTACTGGTATCGAACATCAGCATTAACTTGAGCAATAAATATCTAATAATCAGTCATGGACTATGGAAATACTGGGAAAGGAGAAGGTTGACCGCATTTGAGATGTGTTGTTGTAGGAGTACTTTGAAAATTAGGCGGAATGTTAAGGAAAGAGGACGTTCTCCACAGACGTGGAGAAGAAAGGAAGATAATGAAAACAGTGACCAGGACAAGAAACTGGACAAAGTGTTAAGACATATTGAATAAGTACTAGTGTCGTTCTGAGGTGAAGAGATTAGCACAGGATCTTTATACAGCAATGCAGCTCTAGCGTAATTCCGTTACGTGCACGGTGGCAGGTGGTGCCGCTGGCTACAGAGCTGGTTGTGATGCGCGCAGTATGTCCCCTCTGCTGCGTGCGTGTGTGGGGTGACCGGCGGCAAGCAGTTAGCATTTGCACGGAGGCAGAGCGCGCAGCGGGCGCTCACCTGTTGCAGCCAACAGCTGCTGCCTCGAGGGCGTGGCTGCCCACACGAGTCCCCCGTATTTACCACACAAGACGCGGGACTTGGCTGTCGATGCCTTAGAAGCCACGCGGAACGTGGGCCTTTACACCGTCCAGCTCTAAATTCTTTGCGAGCCAGCAATCTTAGCAGTTGTGACTGTTCCTTTCATAAAGTATCACTCCATAACTGAGCACGCTAGCCTGAATTATACCGTCCTTAGTCCTGCACGGTATAAGTAACAACTTATCTTCCTCAGCAAGGAGCCTAGGAGTAAGAATGGATGAAATTCTAGACTGCACATAGCGTGTAGCTGCAGTGTGCAAGAAGATATTTCTCCAGGCCATACAAGAATATAAAAAGCTCTGCCATCTTAACCTATAAAAAAACTTGTACAAACACAGATACTCCCAATTACAGATTACAGCGATGTTATCCTGCAAGGACTTTCTCAGAAAAGCCCGCGGCGCCAGGAACTGGTTGTGAAAGCTTGTGCTCGATACGTCTGTGACGTTCGATTCTTTGATCATAGTTTAGCATCTTACGCACATCGTATGCTGCATCCAGACAAGTGCTGAAATTTACATGCACTCCGTCACCACTGTTGACTTACCAGTGTACATTGTCCCTCATACCTCTCCTCAACGTTCTTGTCTGAACAACACTTTGTGAGAGAAATTAATAGCATTAGTTTCAAGAGACAGTTAATGACATACCTAGTGAAGCAGTTTACCGGTATGCAATCGTTACCCCTTTGTATCATTGTTTTCAACTAGATCGTCCTCATTTCCTAATGTTCTGCGTTGGTGCAGTCTCCTTAAATTTCCCTTTCCCAGAACTTGCTACATCATAAAATATCTATTTTGTATACCTATAGCTTCATTTTATATCCGCCACTATCAGCAATTTCTATACCTACAAATTTTTCTATACCTGCCACTATCATTATTATTATCATCATTGTTACTGGTGTAAGACGTCGTGGTCTCCAGACCTTCATTACTTACATATTCCGCCCTCACAGTCATATTCCACACATCAAGACGCTTCATTCGAACCCAAACTTAATAAGATAAAGTCAATGTTGTATGAATTCATGTAAACGATATGCAGATAACTAATAAATTGCAAGTGCACACTGTTGTTGAAATACTCGAGGCTGGCATACACACATACATTCCAGACACGACGGTCACAGGAGCTTTTAGTTCGAGAGAGACAACCGCACGCCAGGAGGCCGATCCCAACCCATCTACGTTGGCCAGTGACCGCCCTTAGAGCAGATAGCGTTTGCCCGAACGAAAGGACGACCCCGTGTTCGGCTTAAAAGCAAATTCCGCTACATTGTGTGGGACCGGCCAGCCTATGCATTCTTTACACATAGCACACAGTTTCAGAGATTTCCAGATAGGTCGCCTTAAACGAAACGTCATTCTCCCGTTTTAGAAGAGCAATGCTGATTGGCAGACGATATTTCTTACGCCTTGAGCTGAAGGAGTAATGGAAGTGACCGAAAGATATACCCCTTCACGTCTGGTGTGGAGAGGCGCGGTTCCGTTGTCGCTCTTGGAGCGTGCGCGCTCCTACGTGTACTCAAAGAGCGAGGAACAAGTCTCTCCTCAGTACTTCACTGGGAGAGCACCTCTGTCGAGAGCGAATCGAAGTGCGATTCTGCATTGAGTCCTTGCGATTAAGTGTTGTTCACTATGTTGGCCGCCACACTTGTTGTACGGTGTGAACAGACAGAGTTATAGTTAAACGCCTGCAAGCGAATTTTGAGTGGCATCACAGTGAACTGGTTATCTGACAGGTGTACCACACCAATATTTAGACTAGGGGCAAATAGGAGTCCTTGACTTCATCAAGGCCTAGGAAGAGTTTGATTGGTGAAGGTCAATCAAGATAGAACGAGAGTTATCTCATTTGTCAGCAGTGAGTGGCGTAGCTTATGGTATTGTCTGCTACAGCTCTTGCGAGCTCCGTATTTCCTCCACAACAGTACACTTCACTGCATTTCACATGCGACAGTCTCGACCGTACCTAGCAACATTCTAACGGATAATTATTGAAGTTGAGCAGCTGTGGCTCTCAGCCATTCTGCCAAGTCAATAACAATCTTAAACTTTGTATAGAAATTTCATTAGCGATTCCTATCCTTAAGAGGTAACTTCACATTCCGAAAAGAACCAGGAAATAACGTGTTCAGTTCATAACTAAAAGTGCCATTGTGATTTCTCAGAATTTTTGCAAAATAAATAATAATTTTCGTTAGTTTCATGTTTTTCTTACACCAACTAGCACTACTCCAGTACCCAAGTATCCCACTAGTTACGTAAGAAATTTCGTGAATTTTTGTGTCATTTCCTTACAGCAGACGACTCCAGAAGATATTTATTGCTGAAAGTTTTTCAGGCATTTCTGTTTAGAACGTTAGGAGCGTCTGTCTGACTTCTTTAGTAGTGTGGGGGTGGAAATTGCATGTTTCAGGAGCCACAGGGTAATGGGTACATCTCAGAATAATCTCACACTCACACTGGAAGCAGCAGTGGTAGAAATACCACCAGTACCGATTTTATTGGTTCTTAGTAATATTTATTCCCATTCTTTCTACATAAACTCGAATAATTTTATTACTGCGATGTTGCAGTGTCTGTCTTCTTAAGAGGAACAATGTTATGTTCCTTTGCAATTGCGTGCATGCAACACCGTATTTATCCGCCGATACCAGACTTCGAATTTCAATGAAAATGTTCTACCCTGTACAGGAATTACATAATGTGTCTAAGAGTGCAAAAGGTGACGAAGGAACGACGGCATTTGGGGTTCTGGGTGTGGCCGTGAGTCGCGTCTGGATACAAAATTGATTACGTCGACCGCTTGCGTGAAGTGGGAAATCAAGGTGCGAGTCCAGCACAAATTTTCGCTGTCGCCGTTCCCTTATATATCATTGTCATATTAACGTTATTCTTTCTTAGTATCGTGTAAAAAAAGTGCTGTATGAGTGAAATCCTGTTCGATGTAAGGGAGTACCTGAAGCCCTGAGTGATCAGGTTAAATAAATAAATAAACAAATAAATAAAATTGTTGTCATAATATCATTTTCAGGATCATATCAGCCTTGACCTGGTTTAGTGTTTGAGAAATATATAATAGCGTTTTCTAGTTCCGATGCTTTATTATACAGTGCTGCACAACTTCAATGTATTTGAAGAACGGCATCACAAAACCACCAGAAGCTGCTGTAGTGTTTGTTTATTTTCTGTCAAGGAGTTTTTTTCAAGCGAACGTATTGAAGTCACTGAGTTAAATGAAGATTCCTTGGGGCCAAGAGCGTATGTGAGTGCATTACTGTGCTGCATCTCATAATAATTATGTACTTGACTCCTATTAACCTTCCTTTGACCTGATGTAATGGCATCCCCGACTTGAAGATGGTTGCTTGCTTGAAAATTATTCTCAATAACTAAACACGCATTACAGCAATTTTTCTTATTACCATTATGCCATTTTAAAAAGTACAAATTCTGTTTTTGCTTTCACGTTTCGCAGCAGTGATATCTTACTTTCGTCCATTGTAGAAGGTGATTTTCGAAAGGCTGCAGGGGTTTTCATTAGTGATTTAAATGCAGAACGTCATACACCTAGGGATCACACCGATCCCTTACGATATTTCCATAAATTTCAATATGGGAATAAATTTCTGAAGTGATTTCCAATACGGTTGAAAAAGAAAACATAAACTGTGCAATACCTTATTATGTAAAGAACTCGCGACATCTTATTCCGATTTTCCGCAAAGCTTTCAGAATGGCATGTAATGACGGGCCGGCCGGAGTGGCCGAGCGGTTCTAGGCGCTACAGTCTGGAGCCGCGCTGCCGTTACGGTCGCAGGTTCGAATCCTGCCTCGGGCATCGGTGTGTGTGGTGTCCTTAGGTTAGTTAGGTTTAAGTAGTTCTAAGTGCTAGGGGACTGATGACCTCAGAACCTCAGAAGTTAAGTCCCATAGTGCTCAGAGCCATTTGAACCATTTTGTAATGACGGCTTACTGACTTGTACATATTTAAATTTAAAACTATTGGGAGCCAGCAAGTGCACTCAGAGATAGGAAATCAGATAAACAATGCATTGTGCATGTACCGTTATGATAGGCTAGGGTTTTTGCTGAGTTGTTGGTTACTTTAACGTCATATGGGGAAAGTTAGATGGGTAGATAGGCTGGCATATACGAGTTTGTTCACCGCCGTACACTTCGGGTGGTCCTTGGTGACACAATGGTTTATTTTATTAATTTTAGACTTTAAAGTTTTAGCACTAGAGCGACGATTTGGATGGGATTCGGTTAATGAAAAGGGGACATACAATTCAAGGTTTATTTCCCCAAAACAATTAATTAATTGATTGTAATAAATTACACTGTGGCTTACAAATTACAGTGACACAAATAAATCAAGCTGTTTACAATATGAGGTAGTAAAAATATTATATGCCACAGGTGAACAGAGAAACTTCAAAACTGTTTACAATTTGATACATTAACAAATAATCATTGTGCATGAAACTACGTACTTTCACCTAATACAGTTAAATTTTATAACGTGAAGCACAAATGTATAATTTACAATTAAATTTTCAGTCGAAGTTACTCCTCCCTATAACTTCTTTAAAAGAGTGATAAATTTCCAAAAGGTATCTAAATTAAAAATGCCCTAAAACCCTTAACACAACAACATGACTAGCTCAAATAATAAATATATGTACGGCAAAGCCCAACATCAACAGCGCAGACCACATTCAAACTGTAGCCAACATGGGCCGCTTGGCAGTCAAAACATGTTACGGCTGCGGCAGCGGGCAAACTTACATAGGTAATAAAAGAACACAGGCCACCTAGTAATCTTTCCAAAATCAGTTTACACGAAGGAGGAAGAAGGGGGGGGGGGGGACATAATAAATACCATACGCAACTGCCCTTGCCAAACCTACTACTAAAAATACAGTATAAAAGGATCTCAATTATAACCAATAACACACACTCCAGCAACCGAGCCAGCCTGACCACAGTAATTTCAACTCAGAATCAGGGCGCGTGAGCACACCGGGTCCACGCAAAACACACACTGCCAAATAATTCCCACCAACAGATACGGCTGCCCCCGGGGCGAGAAAACGGGGGCGACGACCGGATACACACCAGCAGAAAAGTCGACACCTAGACTTCGGCCAAAACGGAATCACGCAGAAAATATAAACAACAGCTGAAGTAAGGCGAAACGAACCCCGCCATGCGAACCGGACAGAGCAAATACACAGAAAGCCTGCCCTGCAGTCCTTACAACTCCTGGGTGTGGAAATCCAAGCGATATCGTGGCACCCTTTTCAGAGGCGGAGAACCTCGAGCGATCTAGTGCGGGAATCCATCAGTTGTCCACTACAGCACATCATCAATACGCCACACCGCACAACGGCCAAATCAGCGAGGCCCGCCAACAGCGAGACCACACCTCCGTGCTGGGGCGGATGGAAAAATACCACCAGCTCGTTGCGAATCCAACTGCCGAGCCGAGAGCGCGCGGCCCCCCGCGAGAATCGCTCCAAACGGCAGCGGTCGCCTCAGTGCTTGCGCAGGCCGAACCAGCCGGAAACAGAAATACAAGTCGCTATCGATATTGTCGGATACGCAACGCGCCAGAGAAATGGCACAACACTTTTAATGTTTTGTTTCTTGAAAATCTAGAGCTCTCCAGTATCTGGATAGTATAAGTAGGACTCGGGCAGTTGTCGTGCCACTAGTTTATATAAGGAATGTATGAGTTATAACCCACGTGTGAGTCTTGGGATTTTATGAAAATGTTCTTCCTCTCACCATTAAACTGTTTTCCATGTGATAGAGGAGTGTAAGTTGTTATTTGAAGGCTTCTTTTTGGGCAATCATGGCCCACGAATATCACTTGGCTGTAATTCGATAGGCGGATGGCTGCCACCGACGTGGTTGCCGTTGGCTTTAACAGATGGCACCTAAGAAGTTTGTGTACGCGAGCTGCTCACAGGGTCTTACTTTATGATGGAAAATGTTGGTTATATTTATTTGGTGGTATTCTTTTAGAGATTTGGGAGGTTGAAAGGTTTATTCATGAAGTAACTCCCTCAACCCCCACCCCCTATTATTTATTTTGTATTGACATATGGTTTGAGTTGTGCTTAGTGCTACTACTGGCTATAGGTATAGATGGCAATGTAAAAATTTTGAAGTTTTTAAAACAATAAAAAGAAATCCTTTAGTGTTAACGTGTACAGAAGTACCAGTCCGGTTGCCAGTCGTAATTACACCCTGTTAGATGTTACATGCTGAGTATATTATTATTAAATTACATGTGAACGCATGGAGCACATGACCATACAGTGCCCCCTACCGAGGGCGCTTCACTGCTAGTTGACGTGTTTGGCGCCAGTATTTGCTCTGCTTCAAGACTGCATATGTTATTGAACACTTTTATTGAGTTGTCAAGGCTGTACGCCTAGTTGGTTAGGAAGGAGTTGAAGTTGGTGGTATGTAACTCATATGACCGGATCTAATTTTCTGTAACGTTGAGACGTGTTGAGTGTGCTGTACACTTTTGTTTTGTACTTTTTGGTAACAGATGTCTGAAGATGAGTGTAATCCCGAAACACGTAACATATTCTAATGAAAGAGTCAGTTGAACATATCATGACTTTATAGCGATTGTACAGCATTGGTTGCCGGTTACTGATAATGCAGAGAGCAGGAAAAGTGTTAGGGTTTAGGCTACCAGAGACAAATAATAACAGTAGAGCTCTGCGAACTTGCAGACACACTGGAAAGCTGTCGTGCGTTGGAAGTGTCCTTCGGAGAATTGACTGGTACACTATTCCCCATCTAGACGCTTGTGTAAGGTATGAAAATAGACAGGCACGACTTAGCAGATACAGCAAACGCGATGCTAGGTTCTGAGAACAGCTATGTCAGTGAATTAGACTGACGTAAGAAACGGATAAAACTGCTGGGACTGAGGTCCCAACTCAGGAGAGCCATAGGTGAGGTGGCAAGGGACGCAAAACACTGTCGTTACTATTCATAATCGAAAGGGCAGTACCGCTTACCTTTCCGCTGAACGTTGTTGATACCAAATCTGGAGTTAGTCAGTATAAAAGATAGGCACATTTCTACCTACAGAATAGAACAATGTGGACGGATCGTAATGTGGTTGGCGAGTGCCACCCTGGAGATGTTCAAATGTTCAAATGTGGGACTTCATTGTTAAGATCATCAGTCCCTAAGCTTACACACTATTTAATCTAAATTAGCCTAAGGACAAACACACAGACCCATGCCCGTGGGAGGACTCGAACCTCCGCCGGGACCAGCCGCACAGTCCATGACGGCAGCGCCCTAGACCGCTCGGCTAATCCCACGAGTCACACCATGGAGATGCAGAGCCGACCGTTAGATTTGCCGATAAAGTGCAGCTGGATTAGCGGGACCACTAAAGATAGGGATAAACAAGATGTTACCATGATCATTTAAAAAACCTTGATATTCGTATTCGGAGGGAGTAAGCAGTCAGGTCGTTGGCATGCTAACTCGGTGTCCATGATCGCCAGCATCGGATAAGCTCCGACAAGTCAGTTTTCTCACTTGGAGTGCTGTTCTCAAAGTTTGTACTTAACGATGCTGATAGCTCTCACACCGGCAACTCAAACACTGACTTCTGTTGTACAACCCCCCGCATCCTGTGCTTTTCCGCACCTCTCTAAGTGCGCTGTGACAGTTTTTGACGCTGAACCAAGCAGTCAACCTGCCATCACTGGAATTTCGTCGTTTTGCATTTGTTCCTAACCTCTCGGGAACTGCAGACTAATCTGTAACCCCCTTTTTCCTCTATCCTACTCTGAGACATGACAGGAAGCCTTTCGAATATTAATATTCTTTGGAACGGAATTTCACAATATGTTATTAAAAACCACTACTCAACTAGCAAATTAACTAAATCCCTCTAATTATTTAAATTCGCCTAACACAATATGTAAATAACGCAAGTAGGGGTGATAATTCTGCTATACTCCTTCTTTTGCTCCTCATCCGCTTAAACTGCTACTGAACGCATCAAATACACATGTTGTTATGAAAATCAGTAATATAAAGAACATAACGTATTCCGCCATTACCGTTTAAAAAAAGCAATTAAAATATGGGTTTACATATATCGAGGAAACCTTCGAAACGTATGCCACGATGCCCACTTCCTTTATGTTATGGAGTTAAATCAGAATTATTTGTAATTAATCAGTTCGGAATTATGTTATATGTTGGCATAATTAAAGACGTCTACACTACAATTACTATTCACATGTACATACACAGTTATATTAGTTATCATACATAATCGGAATCAAAGCTGAAAAGTTTCGCATTTCTTCAGGTGGAATTATTAAAACAAAACATCGAGTGTCACCAAGGTTTGAGAAACACATGTCAGAAACAGCCGAACGAGTGTACGAATAAATAAAGAATAAATAAAATTCAAGTGGCTCTGAGCACTATGGGACTTAACATCCGAGGTCATCAGTCCTTTAGAACTTAGAACTACTAAAACCTAACTAACCTAAGGACATCACACACATCCATGCCCGAGGCAGGATCGAACCTGCGACCGTAGCGGTAGCGCGGTTCCAGACTGAAGCGCCTAGAACCGCTCGGCCACACTGGCCGCCTAAAGAATAAATAAAGTATACCTAAGTACGATATGTTTACGTAAAGTGTAGGGTCACTTATGGCACCGGGATAGCGTCCTCGACTACTTATCAGAAGGTTTTCGGTTCTAGGTTCGAGCGCAGTCAGTGCTTAAGTTTTGAATAAAAACCATCAAGAATGGCGTGAGAAGACTGTCGGCCCAAAAAGTCACGCTTGTTCTGGCAACGGCCTTGTCAAGGAGGGTAGAGGAGCGGACAGCAGTTCAGAACATTCTCTTGCTCTTGTGTTGGGAAATTACTCCTAAGTTACGGAAGAGTTAGCAATGATCAACGGCGTCAGGATGCAAAGGGCAAGCAAGAACACTACATTAACAACCCTTAAAGTGTATTCACTGGACATGTGTCTCGTAGTTGAAGAAGTGTCATGATTATCTCTTTATTGACAAAAGAATACGGATCAGTCCCTCTTTCGTATCCTTGGTAGGGCTTGGGAGGGTCATGCGAAGTGCGAAGTGACTATGAGAAAAAGATGGAATAACTTATAACAAAATAACATTCCACGAATCAGAACAGGAAATGTCAGAAGTTTGAACGTAGTAGAAAAGCTAAAACATCTGAAAAGGGAAACGCGAACGCTCTTTCTAGCTATTGTGAGAGTCGGTGAAGTGAAATGGAAAGATGATAAGAATTTATAGTCAGAGCCGGCCGCGGTGGTCTCGCGGTTCTAGGTGCGCAGTCCGGAACCTTGGGACTGCTACGGTCGCAGGTTCGAATCCTGCCTCCGGCATGGATGTGTGTGATGTCCTTAGGTTAGTTAGGTTTAAGTAGTTCTAAGTTCTAGGGGACTGATAACCACAGCAGTTAAGTCCCATAGTGCTCAGAGCCATTTGAGCCATTTATAGTCAGAATATTATGGGTTAATATCAGCAGCAGGAAATGGTAAACCTCGCAAGCAGACAGTGAAGAGAGAGAGAGAGAGGGAGAGAGAGAGAGAGAGAGAGAGAGAGAGAGAGAGAGAGAGAGAGAGAGAGAGAGAGGATATTGAACGGGTAATTTAGTATGTGAAAGGAGATGAAAAGTTAGTAATTATGGGAGTCTGGAACGCGGTTTTAGGGGAATGGATAAAAGAAATGGTTACGAGATAATATGGGATTGGTAGCAGAAACGTCAGAGGAGAAAGACAAATTGAGTTATGTAATAAATTTCAAATGGTTGCGGCGAATACTCCGTTCACGTATAAGAAAAGGAGGTGGTATGCTTGGAAAACACCCGGAGACAGGGGAACATTTCAGTTAGATTACATCATGAACAGACAAAGATTTCGCAAACAGATATTGGATTGCAAGGCGTACCCAGATGCAGATGTAGACTCGCATGATAATTTAGTAGTGATTCAGATTAGTCTGAAGTTTAAGAGAATCGTACGGATGTGTCATTGTGGAAGGAAGTGGGATACTGAAGTACTGAGGATTAGTGAGACGCCTTTGAAGTCCCACAAGGATGAGGATACCGCGATAAGAATACTGCAGCAGGCAGTACAGTTACAGAGAAGTGGGCACATTTAGAAAGGGGAATCACATATTTTGGGCAGACACAGAGGTACAAGGAAGTACTGAGAAGAGAGTTTGTGTAACAGATGATATACTTGAAGTAGATAAGTTTTCAGCAAAAGATATGAGTAAACCAATATATGTCTCTTAAGAATGAAATAAGTAGGAAGTGTAGAGTAGCCAAGGCAAAATGGCTGCAGGACAGATGTGAAGAAATGGAAAAAGAAATGATCTTCGATAGAACTAATTCAACATATGCACAAGTTAAAACAACCATCGCTAAAACCGGCCACCCCGGCCGGCAACCATCTTCCCACAGTTGAAAAGACCAAACACAGTACATATAGGATGTTCGGAAATTCCCGGTACAAACTTCTAGAACTTGTAGAGGGGAGAGAGTAGATAATAGTTTGAATCAGAACCTATGCCTGAAAATGTACCGTTTCCGAGCTAGAACCATTTGAAAATACGTTGTTAAGGCGACCACATTTACAAGTAATTGATTCGGCATGAAACAGTGCACCATTTGTTTTACAGTTCGACACGTTAACAGCCAAAGGAATTTTTAATTTACTCTTTGACGGGTTCTCTTGAACGTGTTACAATAACGTCTCTTCCAATTCGTGCGTGCAGCGTCTCCTTGAAGTAACACAGTCACGCTTGCTGATGGCGAACGTACTGTTTCTCAAAGCCATTGCGTAATTGTGACGAAAAGGGTACACGATGGAGTTGGACGTCATGTAGAACGATCTTGATAAAGGTGATGAGCAGCTCTTCCATTACCGTGAGCTTCGCCATTCAAAAGGATCACGTCGGTGTGTTCTGCAAACGTGTACTCAGCCATATTGCTCTAACACTTACAAACGCTTGAATGAGGCTCGAACCAGGTCAGAGACGTAGGACAGATGTCAAATGACGTAAGTCGATTCGACATAACCCCCCCCCCCCCCCAGCATGACTACTTTTGTATTGGCAGAGGAGCCAACACCGTGGTACGAGTGGTGGCCGAAATACACGCATTTTAGCTCACGCAGGCTGGCGTGAGGAGGGAAGAACTATGCTGACGTGAGGTCTGGAACATGACAAGAAATGAGAATTCAGAAAGCGGACGTAATTAGTTTGATACTTAATTTTAATCCATTAATGATGAACGTCGCTCTTGACGGTACATGATTCACAATATTATCTGATCAGAATACATACTTGAAGTAATTATAGTAACCGAAAATGGCGCCTTGCTAGGTCATAACAAATGACGTAGCTGAAGGCTATACTAAACTGTCGTCTCTGCAAATGAGAGCGTATGTAGACAGTGAACCATCGCTAGCAAAGTTGGCTGTACAACTGGGGCGAGTGCTAGGGAGTCTCTGTAGACTAGACCTGCCGTGTGGTGGCGCTCGGTCTGCAATCACCGATAGTGGCTGCACGCGGGTCTGACGTATACTAACGCACCGCGGCCGATTTAAAGGCTACCACCTAGCAAGTGTGGCATCTGGCGGTGACACCACAACTACCATGTTGCATACCTACTTAGGAAACACGTTTTCAAACGACTGTAGTACGGAAGTGGTACTTTACGCACATGGAATCCTGCTTAAAATATTGTATACTCATCCCTCTCCACAAGTCCTAGAAATTTTTAACTGGGATTTCAGAACATCGCGACAGTAATACTGCGTGTATTTGATCCTGTGGTATCTACCGACCGTCTTTATGTTCAGTAATAAGTATCATTTGAATCTGAAGTCGTGCTAGTTGAGTCACATCTTTGATACAAACAAAAGAAATTTATTTCGGAGTGAGTTCTAAATTGGAAGTTGTTAACCGTTAGAAGCACTGAACGAAGTGAACGAAAAGAAAAAGAAGAATAAGAAGAAGTGCATTTAGATGAAGAACATGTAAAGAGGTTTCTTAGTGAGTATCAGAGTTCATTTGAGTTGTTGCTTCTGTTTTCTGCACTATATTTCGACTACCGAACAAGCCGTCTTCTTCAGGCGCCGTTATGTTATGTGTACCCGTTGCCTAGACTCCAACGAGACTGTTTTCCACTGTTGGTCTCACGTCGCTGTTTATAGCCGGATTCCCGACTTTCACTGCGCCATTTTATGATCTTTTGTTTTACAGAACACGAACTGATACTCCGTGAAACGCAAATTTCTTTAGCGTTTTCCACCTCTGACAGATGTGGTGGCCGATGTGTTTATAATAGACTGAGTACAGGATCGCAAGCATCTCCATACTTGTAAGGAGGATGTCGTCTCAAAAGGGAAAATAAAAACCTATTGGTCGACCGCATTACCATAGACTGTCACATTGCCAGAACGCAGCTGCTAGAACAACCGAAAAGAAGTGACCCTGCTGTTAATCCACTAAATGAAGAATATCTTGAAAATAAAGAAGCTTGTGCAGTGTACATACATGGTTTATCTGGCAGGTACCGATTTGACCGAATTCTGCATGAAAGTACCTCTTGTAGACTGACATCAAAACATGCCGTACTCATTGAAACGTAATGTGCTTTTACAATGGATGGTAGTATAAAAAGCGTGCAACGATACTTTCGCGTTCTCGTCAATACGGTACCAGAACGTTTAAGTGCTACCACTGTAAAGACGGAAGATCCGCGATTCGGAATGTCTGGACTGTGCAGTAAGTAGCGGCAGGAACATCTCCACAAAATCACGCAACACTAACACTCCAAACCATCGACTCTCGTAGAGAAATTTTAACGGTGTTCAACCCAATGGTAAAGTATCGAACTATTAATCTCCGAATCATTCAGTTTGGGGGAAAAGCAGTGAGAATAATTACTTTTGGAAACCTTTTATCTGACAAAGCCTGTTATAACAATAAACTGTTTCGCATAATAAAACGGCCGCCAGCCTAAATCGGACACAGTGTCTATACAAGAAGATGAAGTCAATTTTCGACACTGAATAAATAACTACTTTCACTTACTACGGTCACTAGGCAGTAAGTATTATTAATCCCACTTTCTGTTACTTACGGGATTTATCACTATACTTCAGTAATTATTTAAAGAAGACACACATATGATTCAACAAGGATACAAAAAAAATATTAAACTTATAGCTATCATTCATATGACCAAAACTATTATTTAACACGACTAAATTTCATTTCTTTAGGACTGTTATTTGTTAACGTTTTACTAACGCCAATATTTGTCTGGCTTTCTTTGACATAGAGAAGCAACACGAACAATTACTGTTAAGATTGTTGCAGTTAAACAATTATGTTACTTTACTTTCAGAAATACTATTGAAAAATTGTCCTCACGGTCACGCAAAGCGGTGGCCCTTAAACTGATACGTGCAAACCTTAGTATTTAATAATGATTTTCAGAATTTACTACCAAAACAGTACTCTTGCTAGTAATTTACTATTATTCAAGCTTCAATAAACATCAGGATACTCGGAATAAATTCGCTTAGGTAAGGACCCTACTGAGGTACATGACATAGGAAAATCACGGTTAAACACAAAGGTACATTTAACACTTATATTCCACTGATTGAAAATGGATGGTTCACACTGTGATACACTTCTAAATAGAGTACTTTGCCTGTTACTGATGTCGAAGGTGGCTTGAGGCGGTGCTGCATAGCAACATTGCGCAGGTACGGCTCATGAAGTACATAGCTCTGTCTTCCCCTTGGTGGTGACGATAAAATTACAAATTTCTGAGCTATTAATTTATTGCCGCACAGCGCCAATCATGTAGAACACGTCCGAGGCCAAAACCTAGTCTTGCAGGTAACTTTGGGGCATCTAGTGCTTGACCAACGTAATGCGCGTTCACCACCTGCAGGGCAGCTACCGACTATACGAGTATGAGCCACTTGCGCGCTAAATCTCACACGCGCGCCCCACCACCTTTTCCATTCCACCACAGAACGGAGTTCCGTTCTACCTATAATCCCTATAGCTTTTCAATTTACACATCTGCTTACAAAAACCCTATGTATGAACCACCTACAATTGCATGACAGCATATACATACAAAATTGACATAATTATTTAAATTTATACTTTAAATATTACATAATTATTTAAAAAATATGTTTTAATACATTTATTCCACCTACGTCAAAGAGGTTATTTTAAACAGGTTAACTATACTTAACAAAAGCTTCTCTTGTTACAGTATTTGCTTAAATTTTCAAAATTTTTATGGAACAAAAAGTTTTAAATTATACAGATTAATGGCAGTATTATATTTACAATAGCATTACAAGCGAAATTTATCGTAGCTGCAAAAGAGGAAGGGAAGAGATACGAGTATCTACAGCTTGTAAAGACACCGGTCAAAAGTTACACTGTAACAAAAGTCATGGATCACCTACTAACACTGTGTCGGACCTCCTTCTGTCCGGCGTAGTGGAGCAACTCGATGCGGTACAGACTCACCAAGTCGTTGGAAGTAAATAGCAGAAATATTGAGGCATGTTGCCTCTATAGCTATCCATATTTGCGAAGTGTTGGCGTGCAGGATTTTGTGCACGAAGTGACCTGTCGATTACGTCTCACAGATTTGCGATGAGATTCACGTCGGGTGATCTAGGTGGCCTAAGCAGTCGCTAGAATTGTTCACAATGCTATAAAAACCAATCACGAACAATTGTGGCCCGTTGAAAGGGCGCATTGTCAGCCAAAAAATTCCATCGTTGTTTTGGTACATGTAGTCCACGAATGGCTGCAGACGGTCTCCAAGCAGCCTAAGAAACCTTCTCCAGTCATTTATTCACTTGTATACTATGATATACTCTAAATGTACTTTTTATGAGATTTCTTCATTTCTTCCTCAAATTAAGGGCAATGCTTGATACTAGCAGACTTCTTTTATCCAGGAATGCCTTCATTGCCTGTGATACTCAGCTCTTCATAACATCCTTGCTTTCTCTGTATGGTTCCAAGGTAGAATAATATTTTCATATGGTCTACTTCATGGTCACTAATTTTGATATTACTTCTATCGTTAATCTCGTTTCTGCTACTTCTCATTCCTTTCTGCTTACTATCGATTACACCCTAGACGACTTGAAAATCGTAGCCTGATTAGACGAGTCACGATTTCAGTTGGTAAGCGTTGATTACTATCAGTTCGGCTTTACGAAAGGTAATGACACGAGAGAGGCATTTCTGACGCTGCGGTTGACAATGGTAGCTACACTGAAGAAAAATCAAGAAGCGTTGGTAGGATTTGTCGATCGGGAAAAAGGGTTCCACAATGTAACAAAATGAAATATGATCGACATTCTGAGATGTGCAATAACCAAGGGAAAACAAAAGATGTTCAAATGTGTGTGAAATCTTATGGGACTTAACTGCCAAGGTCATCAGTCCCTAAGCTTACACACTACTCATCCTAAATTATTCTAAGGACAAACACACACACCCATGTCCGAGGGAGGACTCGAACCTCAGCCGGGACCAGCCGCAAGGGGAGAACAATACGAGGGGTAAACCAAGAACGAAGGTCACGGATAATAAAGGGTGTTAGACAGTGATGTGTTCTTTCGCTCCAACTGTTCAGTTTATACAACGAGCAAGCAATGATGGAAATAAAAGGAAGTTCAAGAGTGGGATTACAGTTCTGGACGAAAGGATATCCATGATCGGATTCGCTAATGACCCTTCAATTCTGAGTGAGAGTGGAGAAGAATTACATGATCTGCTGAATGGAATGGATAGTCTAATGAATACAGAATATGGATTGGGAGTGAATCGAAGAAAGACGAAAGTAATAAGAAGTAGTAGAAGTGAGAACAGAGAGAAACTAAACATCAAGATTGGTGATCACGAAGTAAATAAAGTTAAGGAATTCTGCTACCTAGACAGCAAAGTAACCCATTACTGACGGCGGAAGAAGGACATATAAAACAGATTACCACTGACAGAAAGGACATTCGTGGCCAAGTGACGTTTACTTATATCAAACACAGGTATTAATTTGAGGAAGAAATTTCTGAGAATGTGTTTTTGCAGCACAGTATTTTATCGTAGCGAAACACGAACTGTGGGAAAACTGGAACAGAAGTGAATCAAAGCATTTGAGATGTGATGCTACAGAAAAAACCACAGTGTCGGCGGGGAAAGGAATCTGACAAGAAGAATGGACAGGATGGTCGGACAACTGTTAAGACGTAGGACGTTAAAAAATCAGGTAATAAGTTCCATAAAGACTAAAGGGAGCTGTAGAGGGTAAAAACTGTAGAAGAAGACAGAGACTGGAACACATCCAGGGAATGGTTGAGGACGTAGGTCGCACATGCCACTCTGAGATGAAGAGTTGGCAAAGGAGAGGAATTCGTGGAGGGTCGAATCAAAATCAAATCACTCAGAAGACCAATACCTTAAACAAAAAGGAAAGAGCTGATGGAAGTGTTCGAGTGTGACGCGGACCTCACGGATCCATGGTCTCAATCTGTCAACAAGGCACTGTGCGAGATGGTGGTGGCTCCATAGTGTTGTTGGTTGTGTTTAAAGGGGACGTACTGAGTTATCTGGTCCAGCTGAACAGATAATCTGCGGTAAAGAATACAGTCGAAGAGTCCGAGATGTGGCGCCACAGAAGGATGTTTCAAATTAGGTGGAGTTATGAGATAAAAATTAAGGAGCTTCCCAAAGAATCGGTGAGAAGAAATGTGGATAGCATTGGCAAGAAGAAAGGATAGGATGATCGGATATTCTTTAAGACTCCAAGGTGTAACTTCCTTGGTACCTGAGGAAGCTGTAGAGCGTAAAAACTGTTGGGAAAGATAGAGACTGGAATACATCCAAGCAAATAATGGATGACGCAGAATGCAAGTGCTACTCTGAGATGAAGACGTAAATAAGGTAATTCATGACAGGACATATCGAACCAGTAATAAGACGGTTGACCTAAAAATAAAGTGAGATTGTTACTCCAGCAAGCTATTATTTAAATCTTAAGACGTGACTTCCACTTTGCACTTAGAGCATTATGGGTAGTAAAGATGCGTTTCGAGTAAGACGGTTAAGACTGGTCGTTCATTGAAAAACGTGAAATAATTTTACCATCAGCCGTCAGCTATGACAAATATGGTCGTAGTAATGGTACCTATCTGCTATAAGCTTGAGTAAAGGCATCTTCCACAACAAGAACGCGCATTGAAATCTACTGGACCTGTCTTGTCCGAACTGGATCCCTGAAATTATCTTTCCTCCGATATACCTTAGTTCTCGACCTCACATATCTACCTCATTAATGCTAATTAACACTTTTCAGACCGCAAGAGGAAGGACTTCCCACGAAGGAGGAAGGTAAAATGCTAGCGATCTCAGTCGCACCCATTCGCGTAGGTAGTTCTCGCTGACAGGTCAACTCTGATGCCATGTGCGGGCAAACCAACACAGGCACTTTCTCTTGTGAGGCCATTAAAAGTGACGTCAGACGCGAAGTTCTTCAACAACTTTTTACTGCCGTCAGCAGTTTTCCTGCGTAGCTTGCGTCGCAAAAGATGAATAAGTTACACGTGTTCCTACGTCACGCAGCGTGCCTGCGAAGCAAAAGTAAGATTACATGTAATGTATTGCGAGTGCTCTTTTCAGCACTCCTTAAGATTTGTTAAAACGCTCCAGGAATACTTACGCTTTTATTTTTCTCTCTATCTCTCTCCCACTCAGACTCTCTTTCTCTTCTCTTCCTTTTCTGAAGTTCTTACAGTGTCATTTATAAAGAAAGGGAATTTAAGAGCGTTGTTCTGAATTTTACACTTCAGGTAAATCGGCTCGAGCAGCTGTTGTTGATATAAATATATTTTTCGGCGCTTCCTACACATTAAGAATTCATGCTGTTTTCTTGTGGACAGTGCAGATTCCTGTAAAATGTTTGGGTTTTCAAATGATCATAACGTTTGTCTTCGTAAATCACCGTTATAATTTTGAAAATGTTTACAGAACTGGTTGAAAAGACCCACCAGAATATAATCTTTACAATATTTTACATGTGTAGTAACTTTACCATAAATAACGAAACAAATGAAATTTGACTTGTTTCAGGTATTTATTAATCTAGTGGTGTATGTAGCGCTAAACAGTTCAGATTATTACTGTTTATAACACATTCAGAGCAAATTATAAAAAAAAGAACAGCTAGAATTTCACCAAGCATTGAGGTCGATGTAACTAGAGAAAAAGTAGCAGCGCAAGTGGCCGTGATTGGTAGCTGCGAACGGCCTTTGTCATGTCACCCCCGCAATGGCAAGGATTAAGTGTGGCACGACAGGAAACTATACATCACTCAGTGACTAGACCAGTGAGTCTGAAGAAAAGTATTCAAACCTAGTCTTAAGGCCAAAAAACGGAAGCTCAGAACTGATATCCCTAGTTAGTGCAAATTCCAACTTCGAACATTATTGCATATGCAGAGAAAAACATTTCTCGAAGGTTCACTATGATATCAGGAAACTTGAATCATGTGAAATACAGCTCACTTTATTTCCACCATGTGCTATTTAACGACTTGAGAAGTGTTTATGCGATATAACAAATAGACTTGAACATGACCTTTTCCCATAGTTGTATATCCATAGTTGTGCATGAACAGTTCCCATCTCGAATGTTAGGCAGTATCACAGTAACAATAAAATAATTATTCATGTCAAACATTTTAATTTAACACGTTTTTAAAACTGACTAAAAAGTACAAAATAATCTCTTGTAGCTCCATACAGATAACTAACCCCACACAAATTTTTGTTTCTGAATTTTTAATGGCTATGAAAATGTTTGTAGAATGTAAAACTCAAAACGTGGGTTACATGCAATAGATAATAGTCAAGAGGTGTACTAATCAAGCATCAATTATGTACTGCATGCGCCCTGCTTTTTTCGTTTTAAACTCTACAAGTTTTTTCATGGCTATTAAAAAATCACCAGCACAAATCATCAAGAATGCCTCTGTGGGGTGAGGAATCTAAACAGAACTAGGATTAATTTTTTATACTTCATAGTCTGTTCCAAAACGGTTTATATTAAAAAAATTTATTTAATTTCTGCTTTTTTGTCTTGTGTGTGTGTGTGTGTGTGTGTGTGTGTGTGTGTGTGTCGGACTCTTCAGATGATCTCTACTTGGTGAGATTACAGCAGTGGTAAATTTCAAGATTATTTCAGTTCTCTTCAGATAAGTCTTCCAATACATTGCTTCTTCCTCCGATTATCTCACGAAAAGATCTTGAAGATAAAAGAGAGAAGCGAACTCGCATGGGGATTTACCAGCAACCGTTCTCAAGTTGAACGAAAAAAGGTAAAATTAACATTATAGTCACACAAGTCGCCTACTTACATCACAGATCGAATCTAACATGCTTCGAGAACAGTTTAATGGGACTATGTCAATGAGAGGTGTACAGAGGACTAATGCTAAAAACACTCATGGCTCTTTGTAGAATCAGAAGGATATACTATTCTCAGACTAAAGTAAGGCTGGGTCTAGGAACAGAATTCATTGAAAGCAGACCGATAACAAACTCGTTCATACCCAAAGTGATAGGCTCTAAGTTCTCATTCAACGACGTGCAAATAAGATTTACCCTTTAACAAACTGCCGTGCTCTAATAAATGAGATCAATAAAAGGAATCCAGGAAAAAGCAGAAAGCTTCTAGAATTCACTAGAACATGAACGATCAAAGATTCCATTTCAGAATGTTAAAATTTTATTAGGAGACTTCCGTGCATAGATTGGAAAAGAAAAAAAGTTCAAGAAAACTGTTAGGGAGTATTCAGCCCGTAAAAGAACAAATAAAAGTGGGGAAAGACTAACAGAGCTATGCAGAGGCTTTAACCTCAAATTAATGTCCAGAAATTTCTTGAAACTACCGAAAAAACAGAACACTTGGAAATCACCTTATACACACCCAGAAGAATTTCAGATCGACCATGCAACCATTTCTTTCAATAATCAAAAAGAAATCACAATTGTAAAAGTTAAAAATGGTATAAATATAGAAACACATCATCTTCTAACCACAATGAAATTAAATTTATTCCACAAAAAGGATTCCAGGACAAGGGCATAAGGTTCACAAAACTGATACTGAAGCTTTGAAAATGAGGAAACAGGAATTTCAGGAGCGACTGAATATATACTCAAAAGATGAAAATAAAATTAGTCGAAACAGCCCTTGATATATCACTACTCAAAAGAGACAGAAAGCACAGATAGTGGAATGAGCAGTGTGAAAACCCATAAATGCATTACTGCTTAGAAGACACCTGGCAGAAAAGGTACTCCATCAAAAGAAGTGAAGGAAGTCCAAGCTTTAAACAACGAAGGTGTCAAACATCAAAAACGATAAGACCAATAAAAAGGAAGTAAGAATGAAATCAGATATCGGTAACTGAAGAGGTCTTCCAAAAGAACAATACTAGGAATGTCTATAAAACATTTTAACAAAACCTCCTAAGTTACCAATGAACTAATTTGTGCCTCGGAAAAGAAGATGAAAAATTAGCCCTAAACAACCCAGAGAACTGTGAAATACTAGCAAGCTGTTTCTAGAGGTTGTTAAACTGCGAGGAACCAAGAGCAAAATTTATTGGATAAAATCCAGAATGCGCTTATACCAACTCAGAACCCCCCTTCCCAGCATGCATGAAATGCAAAATGTCATTAAACTTACGAAGATTGATAAGGCAACTCGAGTAAGATCCAGCAACTGCTAAATATGAAAAATGACCCGTGATAGAGCATTCAGGAAGTTACATGGATCATTCAAAAATCTGGGAAAAAGAGGCTATACCAGAAGACCGGAAAATAGCTTTAAATCAACCTATCCACAAAACAGAAAGTAAAGCTGACCCGAGCAACTATAGAGGTATTTTCTTCCTTCGAGTGATTTACATGATTCTTTCAAAAGCATTACAAAACAGGCTGGAAAGCGAGTGAATCAGTAGGAAAATACCAAGAAGCGTTTAGAAAAAGACGAACCTGTGAGGAACAAATTTTAAATCTGAAATTAATAATCTGATGTAGAAGAATGTGACGAAAAGGCGTTTATATAATACTCACAGACTTCAAAAACGTATATTACACTACTAGCCATCAAAATTGCTACACCACAAAGATGACACGCTACAGACATGAAATTTAACCGACAGCAATAAGATGCTGTGATATGCAAATGATTAGCTTTTCAGAGCATTCGTACAAGGTTGGAGCCGGTGGCGACACCTACAACGTACTGACATGAGGAAAGTTTCCAACCGGTGCCTGGTGAAACGTTGTTGTGATGCCTCGTGAAAGGAGGAGAAATTCGTACCATCACGTTTCCGACTTTGATAAAGGTCGGATTGTAGCCAATCGCGATTGCGGTTTATCGTATCGCGACATTGCTGCTCGCGTTGGTCGAGATCCAATGACTGTTAGCAGAATATGGAATCGGTGGGTTCAGGAGGGTAATACGGAATGCCGTGCTGGATCCCAACGACCTCGTATCACTAGCAGTCGAGATAACAGGCGTCTTATCCGCATTGCTGTAACGGATCGTGCAGCCACGTCTCGATCCCTGAGTCAACAGATGGGGACGTTTGCAAGACAACAACCATCTGCACGAACAGTTCGACGACGTTTGCAGTAGCATGGACTATCAGCTCGGAGACCATTGCTGCGGTTACCCTTCACGCTGCATCACAGACAGGAGCGCCTGCGATGGTGTAATCAACGACGAACCTGGGTGCACGAATGGCAAAACGTCATTTTTTCGGATGAATCCTGGTTCTGTTTTCAGCATCACGATGGTCGCATCCGTGTTTGGGGACATCGCGGTGAACGCACATTGGAAGCGTGTATTCGTCATCGCCATACTAGCCATCACCCGGCGTGATGGTATGGGGTACCATTGGTCACACGTCTCGGCCACTTCTTGTTCGCATTGACGGCACTTTGAATAGTGGACGTTACATTTGAAATGTGTTACGACCCGTTGCTCTACCCTTAATTCGATCCCTGCGAAACCCTAAATTTCAGCAGGAGAATGCGCGACCGGAAGTTGCAGGTCCTGTACGGGCCTTTCTGGATACAGAAAATGTTCGACAGCTGCCCTGGCCAGCACATTCTCCAGATCTCTCACCAACTGAAAACGTCTGGTCAATGGTGGCCGAGCAACTGGCTCGTCAGAATACGCCAGTCACTACTCTTGATTAACTGTGGTATCATATTGATGCTGCATGGGCAGCTGTACCACCTGTACACGCCATCTAAGCTCTGTTTGACTCAATGCCCAAGCGTATCAAGGCCGTTATTACGGCCAGAGGTGGTTGTTCCTGGTACTGATTTCTCAGGATCTATGCACCCAAATTGCGTGAAAATGTAATCACATTTCAGTTCTAGTATATTTGTCCGATGAATACTCGTTTATCATCTGCATTTCTTCTTGGTGTAGCAGTTTTAATGGCCAGTAGTGTATTTGACTGACAGAGAAATATTGCTCAACATCTTAAAATAGTTGGGAGCTGACAAGAAATCAGTAACAGCCTAAAAAGACACACTAATACAAAACGTAAATTAAATTTTTGGGTGAAACCTCCAAGGCTTTCGACGTAAAACTGGGGTAAGACAAGGAGGGGGATTATTCTCACTGCTGTTCACTTATGTAATCAGGGAATGGGGGAAAAGTACAAAATCCATAATAGGAAGGAAATTGGATAATCTGTGTTTTGGCTATTTAGGTTTTGCGGACGATCTTTCCATCTTAATTGAATCCATAGTAACACAGATAAATTTCCTACAAGAGACATGTTCAAAAGAAGGCCTGTGTATATCTTTTGAAATAGCAATGACAGATGCGAAGGAGGCGCCAAGATACATGGAATATGATTATACAAGATTAAAAAGCACAACGAAATTCAAATGTGTAGGAGAAATAATAAAACCAAATACTTTGGACAAAGAAGCTAACTCAGCAAGGAAAAGGAAAATGGATGTGGCTGTATAACAAGAATTCTATTTACATAAATGCAAAACTCCAGCCCTACAACAATGTCATTATACCCGAATGCCTTATACTTCAGGATGCCTTTCAATAGACACAGCTAAACAATTGGGTGAAATAGAAAAGGTGGAAAGAAAAATAATCATCGATCAAAATATGAAATAGGAAATGGAAACTAAGAAGTAACAAAGAAGGCCGGCCGAAGTGGCCGTGCGGTTAAAGGCGCTGCAGTCTGGAATCGCAAGACCGCTACGGTCGCAGGTTCGAATCCTGCCTCGGGCATGGATGTTTGTGATGTCCTTAGGTTAGTTAGGTTTTCCTAGTTCTAAGTTCTAGGGGACTAATGACCTCAGCAGTTGAGTCCCATAGTGCTCAGAGCCATTTTTAACAAAGAAGTCTGCGAAAAAACAGGACCAATATCAGACGGAATGAGGAAGAGAATACTTGAATTCTTTGGACATCTAAAAGGCTAGATGAAAAGAAGATAACGAAAATCTTAACTTCTTTGAAAGATACCCAGAGACATCAATGACGAGGGACAAAGAACGTAATCATATCTGAGAGAAATGAAAATAACAGAGGGAAAAAGTAGGAGAAAGGAAAGTTGTGAGAGCAAAAGTTAAAATTCCAAGGGCTTCCAGAAGAAAGCACAGAAAAAGACACGCTCAGTATTGGCTGAAGAAAGAAGAGCAAAAGGTAGGGAAAAAATGAAAAACCAGTGGAAAGCATGAAAGGAGAAAAAGAAGACAGAAGTTATTTCATGCGATCCTTGGTAGGCCGTACCAATGAAAAATCATATAAAACCAGTAATGACAATTATGAATAAGTAACATGTGAATACAAAACTACACGTACATCTAATCATAACTGACGCATATAGTAAAACTAAACTGACTTCCCTAGCCACAGGCAACAACATCTTGATACATGAGTATAGCAGAACGTAGAATCCTAAATAAAAATAAAGGTGAAGGCCCACATATGTAAAGCATGTGCAAATTGACACACATGATGCTTCTTGCCATAAATGTGATGTTCTAATGTGAGAGTTCTAATTTAAAGTAAGCGATGCATTGTAAAGTACACACTCATCCAATCAAAACTGATACGTCATACGATAGATACGAAGTTACTGCCTAATCATGGCAAACAGTCCCAACAGAACACAAGTGTAAAAGGCTCTAAAACACAAGGTGCAGATCAAGAATATCTCTCCACACGCGTAAAACAGGCATATACAATCGCACTAGAGTATCATACGTATAAGTGATGCACAAATGTGAGCAAACCTAGGAAGGATGAAACAGGTCCTAAGCAGTATTTGCCAAGACCAGAAGTTCACGAATTCAAACTAAATGAAAATACCCCGTCTTATAAGACGGTTTAGGAACTCATATTTTTAGGTCAGTCTCTTCATTTATTACATTTTCTAATTGATCTCAAAACGTCCTATAAATTTCGATCTCTTCCAAACACTCAAGCTTCATGAAGAATTTAAAAGAAATTTCTAAGAAACTTTCGATGTTAATCAGTTCGTGTTTGGTCGTCTGGAGATGGCTCCCAAACGAAGATTTCTTATTGTGACTGGTATTAACATCTTCTCTAAGTCTAATAGCAAAATCTCTGTTTATTTCACGTAAAGTTTTTTGCATTTGGCAAAGTTAATTAAATAAACCCCAGATTATATGTATAGTTTGATATGTTGTGTATTGTGTCTTGTGGTCTTACCTGATGTGCTGTTAGAACGGAAGCCCATTCGTACTTTGGTGTTGTGGAGGTGACGATATGGCAGAAAGTGGTCAGGTGACAGATATTGCTGAATACGTCGACGTTGATAGTCACTCGTCAGCTGCATATAATGTTTTTATTAAAACATCGGTGTTTGAAATACGCTTGTATCGGAAGACGTGTCGGCTGATGATTTTGTAAATGATTTTAGTAGTTGAAACAGTGTGTGAAGTTAGTGTTGAACTGTGATCGCTCCTACTGAAAAGGGAACCACTGCATATGTTTTTCTGGAATGAGGCGAGGTAATGGATCTTGACGAAAACGTTAAATAAGCAAGACGAGAGACAGGACCGCAGGGAATTTGCGTTAGAGAGTAGAGTTCTTGCGATCCGCAGCTCGTGCACTAACGGCTATCGTTGTTGTGTCTGGATCACGGATTCCCGGTTTTGGTTCCTGGTCAGGTCGCGGATTTTCTCCGCACGGGGCTGAGTGTTTGTGTTGTCCTCATCATTTCATCGTAATTCGGGGAGAGTGGCGAGACTGGACTGTGAGAAGATTGCGAATGTGTACGGACGCTGATAACCGCGTAGGTAACTTAAGCGCACGACAAGCCAAATATTATCATCATCATCATCAAAGCTCTTATAGAGAACTAGTTGGAGATAAATAAATTTAAAATGATAGGAACAAATAAATGTGTTATGAACTACTTAAGGGAGTCTGTGATGTAATAGCTATACCATTAGACATAATTTGTGTTATGGAAGCAAGAGGGCAGGATGGCATGAAGGTAACGATTTCTTGGAGGGGAAATATTTTAGGGGGACAGGTAACCGAGAACATATAACCAATCATAGTATTTAAGTTGATTTTGCAACGATCTTCAGTCCGAAGACTGGTTTCATACAGTTCACCATGCTAGTCTACACCAAGTAGGCCTTTCCTTACCTGCGAATCTACTGCAACCTAAATCGACCTGAATCTGTTTACGTTATTCAAGCCTTAGTCCCTCTCCACGATTTCTACCAGCTGTACTTCCTTCTTGTACCAAACGAACCACTCCTATCTGCCTCTGGATGTGTCCTGTCAACGGCTTCCTTCTTCTGCTCAAGTTGTTCCATAAATTACTTTTATCCCCATTTCGATTCAGTACCTCATCATTTGGTATTCGATCTACCTATTCAATCTTTAGCATTCTATTATATCACCACATTTCAGAGGTTTGTCCTCTCTTCTCGTCTTAATTGTTTACTGCCACCTTTTCGCTTCTACACACAGCTATACTCCCGAAAACAACCTTCCGAATCGACTTAGTAACGCTTAAATTGACATCAAATATTAGCAACTGCCCCTTTTTCAGAAACGCTTTTCTCTGTTGTCAGGCTGCAACTTAAATTCTCTCCTCTTCGGGCATTATTAGTGATCTTATAGTCCAAATAGCAAAAAAATGGTTCAAATGGCTCTGAGCACTATGGGACTTAACATTTGAGGTCATCAGTCCCCTATAACTTAGAACTACTTAAACCTAACTAACCTAAGGACATGACACACATCCATGCCCGAGGCAGGATTCGAACCTGCGACCGTAGCGGTCGCGCGGTTCCAAAAAGCAAAACCCATTTATTGCCTCTAGCGTTTCATTTTATGATATCCTCTCCTGCTACCAAACCTCCATAGAAGTCTTTTAGTTTAGCCACGAGTACGTTGAAAACGTTTTAGGCGAAGCACAGTACAATTGGTTATACGTTCCCACTCAAGACTGCGGAATTTTTAGTTTAATGAACCCGTGCTTGGGACTTCCGCCTACATGTCGTCCATACATCTCTCGTTGACGTAGTCCCATTAAACAGTTCTGGAAGCATGTTAGTCAGTGATGTAAGTAGACGACCTGTGTGACTATAATTATGAAGTGTAGTTGGGCAACCTGTTTCAAATAGGTCCCTGGATGCATATACGGTGTATTTATTAACGAACACTATAAAACAGATTACAGTGCAATAGATGAAGCAATTTATCACAAAACGGTACTTATTCGAGTTCTTAGGTAACTGGATGGCCCCTCCCGCCGGATGTTCGAGTCCTCCCTCGGGCATGGGTGTATGTGTTGTTCTTAGCATAAGTTAGTTTAAGTAGTGTGTAAGTCTAGAGACCGATGAGCTGCGCAGTTTGGCCCCTTAGGCATTCGCACACATTTGAACATTTTGACTCGATGGGTACAGAAAACAGACTGTGATTACATAATATCAGTGATTTTGGACATTAGAAAAAAGCAGAAATCTCGTTATACCTCATATAGTTTCGTAGCTGTTCTTATCAGATAGGATGCAGCGTGATTTTCATTTTTTGTCACATGTTTTACCGTAGTATCAAAGATAGGCCTGTAGTCGTCCATAGAAATTTATTATGCCAAAACTGGATCTTAACAGTTAATATTCATTAAAGGAAATTCTCATTTTCACACCTGAATGTATATCTCCTTGATTTCCTTTGCTACTTGCTCAATTTGCAGATTGAATGTGTTTGGTGATAGGTCACACCACTGTGTCACTTCGTTATCATCCACTGCTTCTCTTTTACGTCTTTCGAATCACGTAAGTGCAATTTGGTTTCTGTAAAAGTTGTAAATTACCTTGCGCTCCCTGTTTTGTATCCCTGCAGTCTTAAAAATTTCAAAGAGTTTATTCCAGTGAGAAAACCTACACATGATATGAAAGTAGGTTTGGCCTTCTTTACTCTTGCTTCTAGGATAACTCGGTATGTCTCGTGTGTTCTGAATTTTTCGGATACCCAGGCTGATATTTTGCATGATCTGTCTCTAGCAGTTTTTCGATTATTCTCTAAATAATTCGCATCAATATTTTGCAGTCATAACTTATTAAACTGATATTTCAGTGGTATTCACACCAGTCAACACCTGTCTTTTCTGGATTATATGAAAGTAGGTTTGGCCCTCTTTACTCTTGCTTCTAGGATAACTCGGTATGTCTCGTGTGTTCTGAATTTTTCGGATACCCAGGCTGATATTTTGCATGATCTGTCTCTAGCAGTTTTTCAATTATTCTCTAAATAATTCGCATCAATATTTTGCGGTCATAACGTATTAAACTGATATTTCAGTAGTATTCGCACCAGTCAACACCTGTCTTTTCTGGAGCCGAGATTATTACATTCTTCCTGAAGTCTGAGGCTATTTTTCCCGTGTCATATATCTTGCACATCATGTGGAACAATACGGTATTTAATTTCTGCTACTGGCCAATTTCGGTTGTTTTACAATTTTGATGCAGTAACTAAGCGCTTGAAATTGGTGTAATGCCAGCAATTGGCCACTATTGTGTATGAATGATATTTACAGCCAAAGGCGCAAAATATGGTTACCACATAACTTTTGTATGAGATTGGTCTCTGCACAAAGAACAGCAATTGGATGATAAAGAACAACAATTTGATGTTTTTAAGCCTCATAGAATTATTGACACTATCGATACCGGAATATAGAAGCAGGGGTATACTTTCCTCGTGCGTTTCATAGACCAGTTTTTCAGATTTTACTGAGCTGTCATCACCAACTGATTGTCGTCAAATTTACCTTTAGCCATTAGAAGCTAGTTTACAATTGACTTGTTTCAACTTGTAACATATGATGCGATACTGAGTATAAAATTTGTGTTACCTTTGGTTGAATTGGAAGTCCGATCGCATGCGTGTTTGTTTGATGAATGAAAAAGGGGAGGGGGAGTGAGTGTAGCATATCAACAAGCCTATAAACTTGGTAACTTTGGCCTTAGACTTTTTTGTGCCTGATGCGAAGGAATTTGTATTCTTTAGGTCTGAAAATACTGTGTAGACGTTTCAAAAGTGCGTACGTAAGCATCATTTCAGCTAGACAGACGCACAGTGTAGACGGTATATACAACGGAATGTTACAGGATAACATTCTCATCGCTGTAGCCGAAACGCTATGCCGAACATAGCGTGGAATGGTTCAAATGGCTCTGAGCACTATGGGACTCAACTGCTGAGGTCATTAGTCCCCTAGAACTTAGAACTAGTTAAACCCAACTAACCTAAGGACAGCACAAACATCCATGCCCAAGGCAGGATTCGAACCTGCGACCGTAGCGCATAGCGTGGAATCATAATATCTCTGACTGACACTGACAAGCTATTCCAGAAACGTTCCAGCAGTATACTCTCATAGTTTGTAGACATATAAGCAGGCAGGAGTTAATTAGTTGACTAATCACTATTTAACAGCTTTCTCAAGTACATTCATATAAGATTACAAAAGCGATTGTAGCTCTGGCTACCACATTTTCTCGACTAACTCTCAAATCATATTTTGATAAAATTTTGCATGGAGATACCTTCGCCCCTGTGAAGAACGAGGGCTCCTTTAGAAATTAAAAAAAAATCGACACTTAAGACCGTCAACTAGGGATGCAGACATCGTTTGCACGGAGGACGGTGACTCGGAGAGTTGGTAGATTATTCAGTGTAAGTGCGAATCCAATTTTTACTCGTGCGGACGGACTTGGCAATTTTAAAAGATTTTCTGCACCACCTGGCGAAGTTAGTTTTTAGGGAGTAATATTGAGGAGCTACAGTAGTACAATCAGACGGTAAGTCCGAGAACCGTGTTTATAGCTATTAAGTCGGTAAGGCCTTAGTGAACATATTATTAATATTATTTATTTTGCTGAAACGTATGTGCGATTAGCGCATAATTCAATGGGAGCGCATGCGGCGAAAGTTACTTAAACCCAATAAAACTCCGAGCCCTCTCAGATCCTCCGGAACTTTGGTGGAGAACGTCATGCAGGATGCTGCCTTAAGAGCAGCCACAAGCCGGTCACATTTTAGATGCTGTTCGTCACGTGTCGTTTATAGCTTCTGAGGCGCTTGAAGTCTCACAATGATGGCGCCATTTAAATAATATACGACAAACAGAGAGACGTTGCGTCTTAAAATGTAGATCGTGGGAAGCTTTTAGAGAGGCTGAATTTGAGTATGATACACACATACGACACCGTGCTAAAAAGTAATACCTCCGAATTTTTAACCTGCAAACTCTTAAAGCTTTTTAAATAATACAAATTTAACATTCTGTATCTTTGTTCTTGATGTCTTCTTGAAGTCCACCCTGATAGCTGACTGGTCTGCGTGACGGACTGCAGTCCTAAGGGCTCCGGGTTCGATTCCCGGTTAGGTCGGGGACTTTCTCCGCTCAGGGACTGGGTGTTGTGTTGTCTGCATCATCATTTCATCCCTAACCGGCGCGCAGGTCGCCCAATGTGGCGTCGAATGTAATAATACCTGCACCAAGGGGACCGGACCTTGTATACCTTGTACACCTTCGGTTCATAATCGTTAACTGGTATCTAACCACGCCATCTGAAGTGTTTCAACGACATACAATAAATTAACAGGACGCGACATAAAGGGTAACAGAAGTTTTTGGAAAACGTAGCTGACAATTTTCCAACAGTGTTTGTTATCTTTCAATTTCAAGGTCCGTACGTTTATATACAGAAACTCAATAAACTCTGCATTTACAAGCAGTATGTTGTTTCCCATGAAATTGTTTTCTATGCGTCATACTTGAATTACTCTTTCTTCCGACACTGCTTGCATAAATTACTTTTTTTGAGCACTTCACGTTTACTGGACGTTAGTGCTGTTGCAGAAAAGATAAATAAAACATCTGTATATTTCAGCGACACGAAAGAGCGGTAAAAGTACATTTGAACGATTTTCGAGCGGAACTTGCTTTCAAAACAAACTGATTGCAGAAATGCTTTATTAATCGCCAGTATCATAATTTCGTTTGACTTTCATTGCTCAGAGGTTATAATTTTAAACAAGGCTTATTTTCTTACTTCACGTTAATTCACCAAATTAACATTAATATCAAACGTGGCAGTAGTATATCATACCAACGTGCACGCACACCACAGCATTAACAAGGTGCATCAGGAAAATAATTAAATAGAGAAGTAGTCACGTGGAATCACATGTAGATGTACATAAACTTTAATTAGTTCAAATTTACCCGAGAGAATAATCACGATATATTTGAATTTTAACGTAGCTTCATGATCCTAATTCAAGCGAGCCATCGGAGAGTAAGGGCAACCACTGGAAAGGAAAAGAGACGCTGGTGCCCACAAAAACGATTAACGCAAATTCAGACTACAGCTTTCAGAGGTTTCGACTGTTGGCAGAGGAACACCAACTGTGCCTTAAACACAGATACTGATAGTTTTCAGGGACTGACATCCCTGCTCTACAGACTGGTGGAAGCTTCCAATGGAGCAAAGAAGGGTTAATATTTATTGAAGTAGATGGTGTGACATCACTGATGCCGTGGATAGGATCACTTGAGCAGACGCACTGTTATTAGGGGAGACCATTGTTGATTTCGGAGGAACTCGGATGTGCGCCGAATATCAACTCCTCAGTTGTGACATAGTAAGGTTTGTTTTCGATAATTCTGAATCAATAACATCTAATCAGGCAAAGTAGTGTAGGAACCGAATCTGTTTGGGTGTTGACGATTTACCTTGTAACTTGTGACGCCAAATAATTTCATGTAGTTCCGCGTGAGAAAGAGCATAAATCATTTACCAAATTAATTGCTTTCTTTATGTCATCGGTCTTCTAACTGGTTTGATGCGGCCCGCCAAGAATTCCTCTCCTGTGCCAACCTCTTCATCCCAGAGTAGCACTTGCAACGTATGTCCTCAATTATTTGCTGGGTGTATTAGAATTTCTGTCTACCTCTACAGTTTTTACTCTCAACAGCTCCCTATAGTACCTGTTCCCTGATCTCTTAACAGATGTCCTATCATCCTGCCCCTTTTCCTTATCAGGGTTTTCCACATACTCCTTTCCTCTCCGATTCTGCGCAAAACCTCCTCATTCCTCACCTTATCAGTCCACCTATTTTTCAACATTCATCTGTAGCATCAAATCTCAAATGCTTCAATTGTCTTCTGTTCGGGTTTTCCCACAGTCCACGTTTCACTACCATACTATGTTGTGCTCCAAACGTATATTCTCAGATCTTTCTTCCTGAAATGTTATGTTTGATACTAGCAGACTTCTATAGGCCAGTAATGCACTTTTTGCCAGTGCTAGTCTGCTTTTGATGCCCTCCTTGCTCAGTGCATCACTGGTTATTTTGCTGCCTACATAATATAATTCGGTAACTTCATCCTGACGTTAATTTTCTCGCTGTTCACATTTATGATACTTCTCATTAATTTTCTATTTCTTCCATTTATTCTCAATCCAGATTCCGTACTCATTAGACAGTTCATTCATTTTCATTCAGGATAGCAATGTCATCAGTGAAACGTCTCATTGGCATAGTTGAGCCTTGAATTTTAATATTATTCATGAAACTTTCTTTTAATTCCATCATTGTTCCTTCGATGTACAGATTGAACAGTAGGGGTTAAATGTCTAAATCGCTGTCTTACACCCTTTTTAATCCGAGCACTTCGGTTTCGGACATCCACTCTTATTATTGCCTCTTGGTTTTTGTACATATTGTATGTTACCCGTCTTCCCTAGGGCTTTTCTCGGAGTTTCTAATGTCTTTCGCCTTTCTACATTATCAAAGGCTTTTTCCGGATCCACATCTCATATGAGCGTGTTTTAATTCTTCTTCAGTCTTGCATCCATTATCAACCGCAACGTCTGAACTGCCTCTGTGGCGCCTTTACCTTCCCTAAAGCCAAACTGAACATCATCTAACAAATCTTTAATCTTCTTTTCCATTATTCTGTGTATTATTCTTGTAAACAACTTGGTTGCATGAGCTGTTAAGCTGATTGTACGATAATTCTCTCAATTGTCGGCTCTTGCAGTCTTCGGAATTGCGTGGGTGATATTTTTTCTAATGGCAAATGGTATGTCTCCAGACTCATACATTCTACAGACTAACGTGAATAGTTGTTTTGTTCCCGCTTCCCCCAATGATTTTACAAATACTGGTGGAATGTTATCTACCCGTCTGGCTTATTTGATTTTAAGTGCTCCATAGCTCTCTTAAATTCTGATTCTAATACTGAATCCCCTATATCTTTTATGTCAACTCCTGTTTCTTCTTTTATCACATCAGACAAATCTTCCCTCTCCTAGAGGCCTTCAGTGTACGTTTTCCGCTCAGCTCTCCTCTGAATTTCACAGTGGTATGCCCATCGTGCTCTTAGTGCTACCATCCTTGCCTTTAATTTCAACCGTAGGTGTTTTGGCATTCTGTATGGCGACTCTGTCATTCCAACAATAATTTCCTTTTCCATTCCTCCACACTTTTGCTGCAGGCACTTCACCTTAATTTTCCTGCATTCCCTATTTATTTCATACCTCGGTGACTTATATCTGTGTTCCTGAATATACCTGAACATTTTTGCACTTTCTTCTTTCATCGATCAAGCGAGGTGTTTCTTCTGTTACCCACGGATTTTTTGGAGTTGCCTTCTTTGTACCTATATTTCTCTTTCCAACTTACGTGATTGCCCTTTTTAGAGATGTTCATTCATCTTCAACCTTAGAGAACTTCAAAAGTTTCTCGTCGTTCCTTAGTACTTCCGCATCCCACTTCTAGGCGTATTGGTTCTTCGTGACTAATCTCTTAAACGTCAGCCTGTTCTTCATCATCACTATATTGTGATCTGAGTCTGTATCTGCTCCTGCATACGCCTTACAATGCAGTACCTGATTTCGGAATCTTGGTCTGACGACGATGTAATGCGACTGAAGTCTTTGTGTATCATCTGGCCTTTTCCAAGTATGCTTCTTCCTAGTGTGAACAGAGTATTCGCTATTACTAGCTGAATTTGATTACAGAACTCAATTAGTTTTTCTCCTCTCTCATTCCTGGTCCCTAGCCCACATTCTGCAGTAACCTTTTCTTCAACTCCTTCACCTACAACTGCATTCCACTCCACCATGACTATTAGATTTTCACCTCCCTTTACGTACTATATTACCTTTTAAATATCCTAATATACTTTCTCTGTATCTTCATCTTCAGATTGCCACGTCGGCATGTATTTCTTTCGCAAATTTGTTTCAGCGAAAATATTTCCATCAGTGGGTTTCTTTAGTCTATAACGCGTGAGAGC
The DNA here is from genome assembly GCF_021461395.2 of Schistocerca americana. NCBI lineage: Eukaryota > Metazoa > Arthropoda > Insecta > Orthoptera > Acrididae > Schistocerca > Schistocerca americana. The sequence continues at coordinate 720,832,598 of NC_060121.1, read as the reverse complement.
TCTGAAGACTGTAGCACACATTCCACTTTTGCAGGACGCTTAACGAATGAAAACCATCACCCCACAAAAATCGTATCTGATTTACATTTTTTGAAATGCGGCAACAGTTTACCCCGATAATTAATGATAGAAGACCATTACTACAAACAAAAGACTACATCTCATGACACATGATTAAAGGAGGATGGTGGAGTGTTTGGAGAAACTATCAAAGTGTTAAATTATGTTTTTTTGAGCTTTTAGAGCAATGATAAGCTGATCAACGAAGTTGAGTATATGACTGATTACGTTACAACCCAGTGCCTCCAAAAACTGTATCCACAACGCTAACAGAGCTCTCAATAGTATAAAACTGAGATTTTTAAATTCAGATGTTGAGATTTGTTCATAACAGCCGCTCATACCGTTCCAGATGACATGTATTACGAAAAAAATTTGCCGACAAAACGGCGCAGATATAGAAACCATGCACAATCTCTTTTGTAAAAAGGTATTATAAAACTATTTACACAATACGGTATCTGGAACCAAATAGTACACATGTAGTAACGTTTCTGTAATATTAGGGTATACTGATAATTATTACTTTGGAACCGTCTAATCACATCTGAATAAAACACAATTTTTATGCCCCACTCGATACGCCATTATTTTTTGCAAGGCATCTTCTGTAGCACATTTCGTAGATGTTTATCTACATGTTGTTTTCTTCGTTCTTTGTTATAGCTGTTATTCTTCTGATAAATGCATTTGAAACTTTATTCATCACACTTCACAGCATTACGAACTAAACACACATTTTTGTAATGTTTTGGAACGATGCTAATTCTGCATTATTTAGAATAAATAAACGCACTGATAATGGTGATATTTTCACTAAAACTGGCTTGGAGAAAAAACTAAACAAAAGTGTTTTGCATTAAGTCTGACCAGCAAGCGCATATTTTCGTAACTGAGGTTGGCTCTGAGCACTATGGGACTTAACTTCTAAGGTCATCAGTCCCCTAGAACTTAGAACTACTTACACCTAACTAACCTAAGGACATCACACACATCCATGCCCGAGGCAGGATTCGAGCCTGCGACCGTAGCGGTCGCGCGGTTCCATACTGTAGCGCCTAGAACAGCTGGGCCACTTCGGCCGGCCGTAACTGAGGAACTATATGTCAGAAAGAAAATATTTGCCTTAATCAATATGTGAGAACACACGAAGTACCTTAGAAGTAATTTTGAACGAAACTGGATAGCTGAAATGACGTGAATTCTTTCCTTATCAGTGATCGAAGTGCAAATAACATGTTTTAGTTAAGTGGTTACAATGTAGTGGTTTGGAACAACACAAGATAAAGAACTGTATAATACGAGAAGTTTGCCTTTTCATACCGGATATTGTAATACGGATAACATGTCCGCTTGTACCCCTTGCCAAATATGCATACTGTTGCTGTCTGCTGTTTTCAATCACTTCTTTGAAACTACACATTCGCACTTCAGTGACTAAAAAGTGAAGAAGTTTCGACAACCTCTGAACTGCCGTTTTTGGAAATATCTCTCTGTAAATACGGCATTTTAACCTTTGAACTGCCATCTTACAGAATGATATTTCCCAAAATGGACGTTGACGTGTTGTCGTACGTTCGTCACTTAGTAGCCATTGAAGTGGTCATGGATATTTCCAAAGACGGGCATTATAAATGGACCACCTGAGAAGTGTATGTAGAAAATTCCGACTTGACCACGTACGAAATGCGGAAATAAGAGACAGGACAAAGACTCATTACGGTATCACGGATAGAATAGAAGAAGGACAGCTAGGATGGTTAGGGCATGACAGAAGAATGGAACTAGACAGATGAGCCAAGGAAATACTTTCATAGTAAACTCCTGGATTGAAAAGAAGAGGAACACCATGGAAATGGTGGCTAAATGGTATCCGAGAAGATATGGACAGAAGAGAAGTACAAGAGGAAAATGAAGAATGGCGAGTTTGAGGCGTTTGGCGACAGAGATGCGAGATGCGAAGACAACTGTAGGATCCCCGCAACAAGAAGACGGAGTACGACAGTTTCAAGCAAATGTTTAGCTTTCTGTGAAACAGTAATTCGTTTAAGACACTTGTGTCTCTATTGGATACAACCGTCTGCTACAGCAGGTTGTCTCTTCAGTCACTTACACTTCCCTACTCTTTAGTTACGTTAACCATCAAACGTCGATTGTAGCCGTGGCATTCTGCTTGCATTAGAAATATATACGCTAATATGATTTTCTTGTCGAACCGTCAGAACATATTCACGCTTAGGCAGCTTTACTTTTGCACCATAGAACTGCGTAAATATTATAGTTTTGTCTGAATTTCGCTCTGCGCACAAGACGCATTAATTTCTAGTATAAGCGTAAGAAATATAAACAGGAAAAATATTTGTTTTGCGATAGACAAACTAAGTTGCTGGGGGAAGGTAAACAATAGCGGAGAAACATATTAAATAAGGTTGCTGTATGTATGCTTATGCGTTCACGCGAGTAAGGTGGAATTCTATGACTAATTGTTCACACACACGCACATACTTACTACATCCACACAGGGCTAACTGTGTGTTAAACGTATTAGTTGAATGAATAGTCCCCGGTTCATTGGGCCCAGGGGGCAGAATATTTCGACAGTCATACATATTATCATCGTCATGCAAACTGACAGTTTGTCAGCGTCTGATGGCCGAAGTATTGTACCTGATGTACACTATGAATCAGCATTACACCCTCGGAAAGTTCGATCAATAAATTAAGCAGTTATTGACAGTGACGTGAGCAACTACTGGTTATAGCCAACATCGTTACTCTACAGTATGTTACGAGTCGAACGCTGAGAAGATTCATTTGTGTGGCACTGGACGCCAATCCTTTGATCTCTAATAGTTTACCTTCGATCTGTCACGTGGTTAAAAGGGCGTGGTATGCCAATTATACTGTGAACTGTACGCTGGTGCAGTCATTGCTGTTGTCAATGTAGGTTGTGGCGGTCTAGAGAAATTCCTTCTAACTCCTTCATATACGGAACAGAGATGTGATAGTAAGTCAAAATTGCGACGCCGAGGATGATTTAGTCTGAAAGGAGGGCTGTACCACATACGGATACATGACAACATACACTCCTTTGTTGTTGTTGTGGTCTTCAGTCCTGACACTGGTTTGATGCAGATCTCCATGCTACTCTATTATGTGCAAGCTTCTTCATCTCCCAGTACCTACTGCAACCTACATCCTTCTGAATCTGTTTAGTGTATTCATCTCTTGGTCTCCCTCTACGATTTTTACCCTCCACGCTGCCCTCCAGTACTAAATTGGTGATCCCTCGATGTCTCAGAACATGTCCTACCAACCGATCCATTCTTCTAGTCAAGTTTTGCCACAAGCTCCTCTTCTCACCAATTCTACTCAATACCTCCTCATTAGCTATGTGATCAACCCATCTAATCTTCAGCATTCTTCTGTAGCACCACATTTCGAAAGCTTCTATTCTCCTCCTGTCCGAACTATTTATCGTCCATACATGGCTACACTCCGTACAAATACTTTCAGAAACGACTTCCTGACACTTAAATTTATTCTCGATGTTAACAAATTTCTCTTCTTCAGAAACGCTTTCCTTGCCATTGCCAGTCTACATTTTATATCTTCTCTACTTCGACCATCATCAGTTATTTTGCTCCCCAAATAGCAAAACTCCTTTACTACTTTAATTGTGTCATTTCCTAATCCAATTCCCTCCGCATCACCTGACTTAATTCGACTATATTCCATTATCCTCGTTTTCCTTTTCTTGATGTTCATCTTATATCCTCCTTTCAAGACACCGTCCATTCCGTTCAGCTGCTCTTCCAAGACCTTAGCTGTCTCTGACAGAATTACGATGTCATGGGTGAACCTCGAAGTTTTTATTTCTTCTCCATGGGTTTTAATACCTACTCCGAACTTTTCTTTTGTTTCCTTTATTGCTTGCTCAATATACAGATTGAATAACATCGGGGACAGGCTACAACCCTGTCTCACTCCCTTCCCAACCACTGCTTCCCTATCATACCTCTCGACTCTTATAACTGCCATCTTATTTCTGTACAAATTGCAAATAGCGTTTTGCTCGCTGTATTTTTCCCCTGCAACCTTCAGAATTTGAAAGAGAGTATTCCAATCAACATCGTCAAAAGCTTTCTCTAAGTCTACAAATGCTAGAAACGTAGGTTTGCCTTTCCTTAATCTTTCCTCTAAGGTAAGTCGTAGGGTCAGTATTGCCTCACGTGTACCAACATTTCTACGGAATCCAAACTGATCTTCCCCGAGGTGGGCTTCTATCAGTTTTTCCATTCGTCTGTAAAGAATTCGCGTTAGTATTTTGCAGCTGTGACTTATTAAACTGATAGTTCGGCAGTTTTCACATCTGTCAACCCCTGCTTTCTTTGGGATTGGAATTAATATATTCTTCTTGAAGTCTGAGGGTATTTCGCCTGTCTCATACATCTTGCTCACCAGATGGTAGAGTTTTGTCAGGACTGGCTCTCCCAAGGCTGTCAGTCGTTCTAATGGAATGTTGTCCACTCCCGGGGCCTCGTTTCGACTCAGGTCTTTCAGTGCTCTGTCAAACTCTTCACGCGGTATAGTATCTACCATTTCATCTTCATCTACATTCTCTTCCATTTCCATAATATTGTCCTCAAGTACATCGCCCTTGTATAGGCCCTTTATATACTCCTTCCACATTTCTGCTTTCCCTTCTTTGCTTAGAACTGGGTTTCCATCAACGCTCTTGATGTTCATGCAAGTGGTTCTCCTTTCTCCAAAGGTCTCTTTAATTTTCCTGTAGGCAGTATTTACCTTACCCCTCATGAGATAAGCCTCTACATCCTTACATTTGTCCTCTAGCCAACCCTGCTTAGCCATTTTGCACTTCCTGTCGATCTCATTTTTCAGACGTTTGTATTCCTTTTTGCCTGCTTCCTTTACTGCATTTTTATATTTTCTCGTTTCATCAATTAAATTCAATATTTCTTCTGTTACCCAAGGGTTTCTACTAGCCATCATCTTTTTACCTACTTGATCCTCTGCTGCCTTTCTCTATTTCATTCCTCAAAGCTACCCATTCTTCTTCTACTGTATTTCTTTCCCCCATTCCTGTCAATTGTTCCCTTATGCTCTCCCTGAAACTCTTTACAACCTCTGGTTTAGTCAGTTTATCCAGGTCCCATCTCCTTAAATTCCCGCCTTTTTGCAGTTTCTTCAGTTTCAATCTGCAGTTCATAACCAATAGATTGTGGTCAGAATCCACATATGCCCCTGGAAATGTCTTACAATTTAAAACCTGGTTCCTAAATCTCTGTCTTACTATTATATAATCTATCTGATACCTTTTAAGATCTCCAGGGTTCTTCCATGTATACAACCTTCTTTGATGATTCTTAAACCAAGTATTAGCCATGATTAAGTTATGCTCTGCGCAAAATTCTACCAGGCGGCTTCCTCTTTCATTTCTTAGCCCCAATCCATATTCACCTACTATGTTCCTTCTCTCCCTTTTTCTAGTGACGAATTCCAGTCACCCATTACTATTAAATTTTCGTCTTCCTTCACTACCTGAATAATTTCTTTTATCTCATCATACATTTCATCAATTTCTTCGTCATCTGCAGAGCTAGCTAGCATATAAACTTGTACTAATGTAGTAGGCGTGGGCTTCGTGTCTATCTTGTCCACAATAATACGTTCACTATGCTGTTTGTAGTAGCTTACCCATACACCTATTCTTTTATTCATTATTAAACCTACTCCTGCATTACCCCTATTTGATTTTGTATTTATAACCCTGTATTCACCTGACCAGTAGTCTTGTTCCTCTTGCCACCGAACTTCACTAATTCCCACTGTATCTAACTTTAACCTATCCATTTCCCTTTTTAAATTTTCTAACCTTTTTTTTTTTTTTTTTTTTTTTTTTTTGTCATCAGTCTACTGACTGGTTTGATGCGGCCCGCCACGAATTCCTTTCCTGTGCTAACCTCTTCATCTCAGAGTAACATTTGCAACCTACGTCCTCAATTATTTGCTTGACGTATTCCAGTCTCTGTCTTCCTCTACAGTTTTGCCCTCTACAGCTCCCTCTAGTACCATGGAAGTCATTCCCTCATGTCTTAGCAGATGTCCTATCATCCTGTCCCTTCTCCTTATCAGTGTTTTCCACATATTTCTTTCCTCTCCGATTCTGCGTAGAACCTCCTCATTCCTTACCATATCAGTCCACCTAATTTTCAACATTCGTCTATAGCACCACATCTCAAATGCTTCGACTCTGTTCTGTTCCGGTTTTCCCACAGTCCATGTTTCACTACCATACAATGCTGTACTCCAGACGTACATCCTCAGAAATTTCTTCCTCAAATTAAGGCCGGTATTTGATATTAGTAGACTTCTCTTGGCCAGAAATGCCTTTTTTGCCATAGCGAGTCTGCTTTTGATGTCCTCCTTGCTCCGTCCGTCATTGGTTATTTTACTGCCTAGGTAGCAGAATTGCTTAACTTCATTGACTTCGTGACTATCAATCCTGATGTTAAGTTTCTCGCTGTTCTCATTTCTACTACTTCTCACCTACCTGCCCGATTAAGGGATCTGACATTCCACACTCCGATCTGTAGAACACTTTCTCCTGATAACAACGTCCTCTTGAGTAGTCCCCGCCCGGGGATCCGAATGGGGGACTATTTTACCTCCGGAATATTTTACCCAAGAGGACGCCATCATCATTTAATCATGCAGTAAAGCTGCATGCCGTCGGGAAAAATTACGGCTGTAGTTTCCCCTTGCTTTCAGCCGTTCGCAGTACCAGAACAGCAAGGCCATCTGTCAATCATCCAGACTGTTGCCCCTGCAACTACTGAAAAGGCTGCTGCCCCTCTTCAGGAACCACACGTTTGTCTGGCCTCTCAACAGATACCCCTCCGTTGTGGTTGCACTTACGGTATGGCTATCTGTATCGTTGAGGCAGGCAAGCCTCCCCACCAACGGCAAAGTCCATGGTTAATGGGGGGGAGTGGGCACATACATTCCATGCCATTAAAATTGCAGCACAATGAAAGCAATATGTAAGAAACGTTAAAATATCGTGAAGCATGCTGCACGTTTATGTTGGAAGGGTGTTTCTACTCCCTTCACTTGAACACAAATAGGTGTTACAATTTTTGTGCCAGTTAAGTGTTCGGTGCACAAAAAAAAAAAAACTTCTGGATGGTTGCGGTTACACAAAGAATGCTCACAGTAAAATACTACAGTTCCCTATGTAATGGCCAATACTGTCGTAAGGTTGTGAGAAATCCATCCAGAGACAAACTATGTGTACCATAAAAAAATATATTTGTTTTAATGTACTCTACCTCCTGTTTTGATTTCAGCGAGTGGTTTCTAAATATCCTGTATGTGTGATAACTAGGCAATAAACATACACAGAAATCAAATTTGTCATGCAACTAGATTAAATAGCAAGAAATGTATTGAAATGCTTTTGTTCAGACAATCATGATAATGAAAAACAAAATGCCTTCGTTTAAATGTCGTGACAACGTACAGCACATTTTCATGGTATTACTATTAATGCTTATTCAAATAAAGCTATAAAGTTACGTACACAGTTTGTGCAGGAGAAACAGTATTATTAGCAGATAATCATGTCACTGAATATCTTTTTTGTAACTGTATAATATACTATAATAATACGTATACTTCCATAAAATAAAAAATTATAGTACCTCGACGGTATCAAAAATTGATAGCTTACGCAAATGGAATATTATTATACGTATTACTGCTGCTCTGTATCTATAGGGAATCAACAAAAGTCACTTCTCTTGTAACAATCAAAATAATTTTTCTCTGGTTATCTGAGTAAAAAATAGTATTTACCACATACTTAAATACTTCGAATCAATGAGTTTTATTACTTACTGCCTCATCTGCGGTCACAGAGGCAAATATCAGAAATATTTCTATCTTAAGAGTAAAAAAACTGGCTATCAATAACGCGTACAGTAAGAATAATAGTTCAAGAATATTAGTTAGCATTACCTAAAGAAGTAGACAAAGGTTTATTTTTTGTGTAAGTAACGTAAAACAGGTGAAAATGTGGAATTTACAGTCGAAAGAAGGTCAAGAAATACAATTAATAAAAATTAGAGGCAGTTTTTCTGAAAAAAAAAGACACTGAAAACACATGCGTATTTGGCGTTTTACTTTGCCACGCAACCGTTTTAGCAATTCACGCACACGCTGAAAAGTGGACGTAGCAGCTGTTTGTGACGTTTCTGCGGTAGACACCAGGAGGGCTCGGTGAATTTAAAAAAAAAAATGTAAACCTGCAGGAGCTAAATTGAACCAGAAAGAAATCAGAGTTCGGTAGATAGGGGGGAAAAATTGAGACATTACTCCAGAAAATATAAAGGACTAGTCGTTATTGCATGGCATAAGATGTTTCCGGCCACCCAACGTTTTATTTATTGACTATCCATCCTGGGGATGTTTCAGTGTATAATATGAAAGTTGACCCTTCTACAGTGTCCGCCGTGTTATTTACCATACTTTAATTTTTATATGCTCTTGATGATATGGCTCTAACCTAAGAAACGGGTAGTTTCTTAACAAAATTGATTCAAGATAGAGCTGTTTGCGGAGTTCTGCGCATTACTCAGTGCTGTAAAAGATGTTCATATCTTGTATAGCTGTTTTCAGCTAAGTACATGGACCATTCTCTAACCTCAAGAAACACCTTTCTCGCACTTGCCGCTGGGTTCAAAAGAACACGGAACGGGCTTACCAGTGTCAAAGAATAGAATACTATTCGTGAAAGGTGTGACACAAAAGGTGAGAGTCCGTAAATTGCTGAATAACAAGCGCGGTGAAAAGAATCCAAATACCGTAACACTATCTCTTCCGTATGTCACTACTGACACTAGACGTGACAGCATGTAACGTTCCGAGGCATTCACCAAACCCAAACTCCTCCAACGGATTGCCACAAGGTATAGTGTAATTCATGACTCAAAATTACTCGTTTCCCATAATCCAGGGCCCAGTTGCTTCGCTGTTTGCAGTACCTCAAGCGTCAGTTAGCGTTTATGACGGATATTTAACCTTACACACAGTCATTGGACTGCTGATAGCAGTTTTAAGTTCACGAGTGATCACATCCGTAATTTTGTACAAGGTTCAACGATCCCTGTCCACCAATTTATGGCGTTTGCCAAGACTTGGTTTAGCACTGGTCGTCCCTCCGTGTTTCCAGTTCACAGTTACAACGCCATCGGTTGCCTTGGACACGGTAAGAAGAGTCTGTAACACCATAATTAATACTGTAAATATTTTGTACTGATTAATTCTGTTCAATATCAAGTACGTATTTTTCACTATATAATGCCTTTGACCTATTGTAATGAAGCGGAAAGTTGTGTAAAATGTTTTCTCTCTACTACTTAAATTCTTTGTATTAATTGGAGGAAGTGTTATATAATTATGTGGCTTTTGTGTCGACATGCTAATGTATTTAAATATTAAGGTTTTTTTAAAGATGTTTGTTTACAAGTGTGTACAGGGTGATCAAAAAGTCAGTATAAATTTGAAAACTTAATAAACCACGGAATAATGTAGATAGAGAGGTAAAAATTGATACACATGCTTGGAAAGACATGGGGTTTACTAGAACAACAAAAAAAAGACAAAGTTCACAAAATGTCAGACAGATGGCGCTGGACAGCAAAACTGCTACCGTGACGGGTGGGAGGTACGCCGATATGTTACAGAATCGCATCATCCCCAGCCTGGCTGATAAACGCCTGCTGGAACGTACGATGTTTATGCAGGACGGCGCTTCACCCCATATTGCTAGACGCGTGAAAGATCTCTTGCGCGCGTCGTTTGGTGATGATCGTGTGCTCAGCCGCCACTTCCGTCATACTTGGCCTCCCAGGTCCCCAGACCTCAGTCCGTGCGATTATTGGCTTTTGGGGTTACCTGAAGTCGCAAGTGTATCGTGATCGACCGACACCTCTAGGGATGCTGAAAGACAACATCCGACGCCAGTGCCTCACCATAACTTCGGACTTGCTTTATAGTGCTGTTCACAACACTATTCCTCGACTACAGCTATTGTTGAGGAATGATGGTGGACATATTGAGCATTTCCTGTAAAGAACATCATCTTTGCTTATCTTACTTTGTTATGCTAATTATTGCTATTCTGATCAGATGAACCGCCATCTGTCGGACATTTTTTGAACGTTTGTATTTTTTTGGTTGTAATTAAACCCCCTGTCATTCCAAGCATGTGTGTCAATTGGTACCTCTCTGTCTACATTATTCCGTGATTTATTCAGTTTTCAAATTTACACTGACTTTTTGATCACCCAGTATAAGCTGGTCCATACCTAGGGACTTGCATTGTATAAATGAAAAGCAACAGTATTTCCCATTTGCAACAAAAATGAGTTGGCTCGCGCCAAAATGTGGTTGGTGCGGACTGAAAGGTGGAATAGGCGCCAGTCGGCAGCTAGCTACTGGACAGTCTGGTCTGAGCAGCAATAGAGTAAACAGCACAAGTTCCGAGGGTTGCATCCAATACCTGGTTTAATATGGAAAGGCCTCGGATGTTTGTACGGCTATGAAATGCTGCGCTATTAATGAAAAAGGCTCTAATGTTGGAAGTATCGTCGCCAAGAAGAAGATAAAGCAAATTACATCCAGAGGAAAGACCAGGTAGCCACCATGTACTTACCACCAATATTGCGCCATCACTTCTGCAAACCTAAAAGATCACATTTATGTCAAAGTATGAACCAGTACATTTAAGTGTCGTTTAATTTGCAGTAATCAGGCAAATTGTATGAAAATTGTGTCCGATCCTTGATTTGGTTCCTCTCATGATACCTCTTAGGATTCACTCCACATAAATACTGACATCCGAGTATCATTTGTGTTAAAATCTAATAAAAATAAATGGTTCATTATTTTGCACAATTCTGAATGCAGAAAGACATCTATGGATACTGTGGTTTCATTTGAAGTTAAGGGAGGAAGTTAGCGTTACATTTATGAAAACCTCCATAGTGATTGATTTGCTTTATTTCAAAGTGTTTGTGCTTTAAAGATAAACTGCATTAAATTCTGCTAATGAAAACTACTGGTTGTATCAATGGCAACAAGATAGCACGTTGTCTTGAGACTGGTTAGAGTAAAATTCATTTAAAGTCACACTTGAGAACCTGTTTAATAGATCACCAGCATTAACTGTTTTAAAAGTCATGCAAGGTGACTGAAATTTGTGAAAGAGTAATACCTAAATTTGTGTCTTACAAATCGTCTCAGAAAAGTGCGTTTAGTTTGCTTTAGTGTAATGGTCAGTTTGGGAATCCTCACTTTAGTGTTACTTAATATGCAGAAACATTCTTGAACAATGAATCTACTAATTGCATTATGAAGTAATTCTAGAGTTTTGTGTGCTTTGTGTAGTAAAAATTGCAAAGACAGTTTGAGGGGCCCCACCCAAGTCTTTGCCTATGAAAGATAAAGTTGTTGCATTTATTCATAAAAATAGAAACAAGGTTGCTTCCTAGAGAGTGTAAAAAAACTATTGCAAGTGAGTTGTAATTATCTTTGTACTATATGAAAAGTAACTATTGAAACAGGACTATGTCCATGTCTATTTTTGGCTTAGTATTGTCTTTCACAACATTTGATAATGAGATAGTTTATATACGACGAAGTATTACTGTTGAGAAGAGATAAAGTGTCGATTGTTCCTGTGAGAGCTTGCACATACTATTTATAACCGCTGGTATTCGTTGTCTCAGTTATCTGATTCTAATAGAGTTTCATTGCATTTCTCTGGGAAAGAAGTAATGGTAGCTTTCCTTTACCAAAATTCAATACAGATTCTTTAAAAGTAATGTACACTCCTGGAAATGGAAAAAAGAACACATTGACACCGGTTTGTCAGACCCACCATACTTGCTCCGGACACTGCGAGAGGGCTGTACAAGCAATGATCACACGCACGGCACAGCGGACACACCAGGAACCGCGGTGTTGGCCGTCGAATGGCGCTAGCTGCGCAGCATTTGTGCACCGCCGCCGTCAGTGTCAGCCAGTTTGCCGTGGCATACGGAGCTACATCGCAGTATTTAACACTGGTAGCATGCCGCGACAGCGTGGACGTGAACCGTATGTGCAGTTGACGGACTTTGAGCGAGGGCGTATAGTGGGCATGCGGGAGGCCGGGTGGACGTACAGCCGAATTGCTCAACACGTCGGGCGTGAGGTCTCCACAGTACATCGATGTTGTCGCCAGTGGTCGGCGGAAGGTGCACGTGCCCGTTGACCTGGGACCGGACCGCAGCGACGCACGGATGCACGCCAAGACCGTAGGATCCTACGCAGTGCCGTAGGGGACTGCACCGCCACTTCCCAGCAAATTAGGGACACTGTTGCTCCTGGGGTATCGGCGAGGACCATTCGCAACCGTCTCCATGAAGCTGGGCTACGGTCCCGCACACCGTTAGGCCGTCTTCCGCTCACGCCCCAACATCGTGCAGCCCGCCTCCAGTGGTGTCGCGACAGGCGTGAATCGAGGGACGAATGGAGACGTGTCGTCTTCAGCGATGAGAGTCGCTTCTGCCTTGGTGCCAATGATGGTCGTATGCGTGTTTGGCGCCGTGCAGGTGAGCGCCACAATCAGTACTGCATACGACCGAGGCACACAGGGCCAACACCCGGCATCATGGTGTGGGGAGCGATCTCCTACACTGGCCGTACACCACTGGTGATCGTCGAGGGGACACTGAATAGTGCACGGTACATCCAAACCGTCATCGAACCCATCGTTCTACCATTCCTAGACCGGCAAGGGAACTTGCTGTTCCAACAGGACAATGCACGTCCGCATGTATCCCGTGCCACCCAACGTGCTCTAGAAGGTGTAAGTCAGCTACCCTGGCCAGCAAGATCTCCGGATCTGTCCCCCATTGAGCATGTTTGAGACTGGATGAAGCGTCGTCTCACGCGGTCTGCACGTCCAGCACGAACGCTGGTCCAACTGAGGCGCCAGGTGGAAATGGCATGGCAAGCCGTTCCACAGGACTACATCCAGCATCTCTACGATCGTCTCCATGGGAGAATAGCAGCCTGCATTGCTGCGAAAGGTGGATATACACTGTACTAGTGCCGACATTGTGCATGCTCTGTTGCCTGTGTCTATGTGCCTGTGGTTCTGTCAGTGTGATCATGTGATGTATCTGACCCCAGGAATGTGTCAATAAAGTTTCCCCTTCCTGGGACAATGAATTCACGGTGTTCTTATTTCAATTTCCAGGAGTGCATATATTACTATGCCTAATTGGGCTGGCGACCGTATTTTATTTTATATATCTAAACTTTGTTACTTAAGATATTTTCCAGATTTCAATCTTTAGCATTGTGGTTTCTACTGTTACATTAAATTCAGGTTCGATAATCCAAACCCATTAGGCAACTCGCGGTCATTTTACTCACATCCTCCCAGAGGGTAACATTTGCTGCATTGTAATACCACATTTGTCAATACGCACTATGCCGGTATAGCAAACAGCGCAGTATAGTGTTATATTTGGCTTTTCCCGTTGCGGTACTATCTGTTGGGCAGTAAGTTGTATTGTCGCTAATGGGTTTGTCACTCAGGTGGCATTCCTTGACTAGTCCACGTTGAAAGCCACTGAGCTCTTCTGATTGATCCGTTCCACTGCTACTGTCTCTCTGCACACCGTAAATACTCCCGTCTCCTTTCACATTAGTCTGCCTCTCATGACATCTAGTGGTCGATTCTGCAGTACGTAGGAGTGTCCGGATACTTTTGGCCACATACTGTACCTTTTACAGTTTATGTAACTCGGTAAGGACCGCATAAAGAAAACTTCTTGCGCGAAAGAGGAATTTGTAAGGCATATCTTTCGTGTGTTGCATGCACTTCCTTAAGATACATCCAATAAATCTGAGTCTTGCAACTGCCTTCAGGACGGCCAAATATATGTTGGCGATTAGAGTTGCATGCAGACGCTTTATGGATGTGACTGATAGTATTAACTGAGCACCAGTCGGATAGTAGAGCCACACCTGATCCTACCCTCTATTAATGTGCGTTACACTACATTCTTTTCCAAGTAAAGTCAAAGTACCAACCTTTGTACCAGGCGATTATCATGTGGATTTAGTAAAAAGCGTCTGCTGTTCTAGAGCTCTGCATATCAGTGGAGCATAAAATTCACAGCATTAGGACAACGTCAGTGAAGTTAACCTCTTGTTCATAAGACACTGCCGTGAAAGGGAGAAATGAAATTACAAAATGAGACAGAACTGTCACCCACAGAAACGAACTGCAATTACAGGTGCAGTACAGTCACAGCATCCAGTATCTACATTTATATTCGGAAGCCACCTTACGGTGTGTACTGCCGGTGTCACCAACAATTTCCCTTTTTTCTGTTCCATTGCAAAAATCTGTGCGTGAAGATCGACTGATGGTAAGTCTCCGGTTTCCTTAAAAATTTTCTGGTTTTGCTGTCCCGGTCATTTCACGAGGTTAGTCACCTCAGTGCGCAAGCACAGATGAGTCGTTAAGCCATTATCGATGGCGCAGTGATCAAGTCACGTGCTCAACCGCGCGCGCAGAGCCTCTACGTGAGCATAGGCAGTGGCGATCAGTGAGAAATTTACGTTTCAAGCGGAAGTTGTATGTAAAGGTGGTAAATGTACCGCTGCGACAGGATGGCTAAAACTGTCATTCGCGTTTGTTGTGCCCATGGTAAAGTGTTGTGTCAAGTGGGTGGATTTGTTGTTATTTCGCGATGGACTACTCAACGCTCTGCAAGCAGTGGTGTAACACACATGCACACGAAACACTATCTCAGAACTGTGGTTGGAAAGGGATTCTGGATGAGAGGAACCAGAGACCTGTTTCAAGGTTTGTGAATCAAAATCACTTCCGAGAGCGACAGGAATCGCTGCAGGTTGTTAAATAAGGTCCATCCAAACGTGTTAGGGAGAGTACATTGCGACAGGAACTACACGCAATGAACATTGGGAGCCTGTCACGTCCCGAAGAGGGCATTCCTAACACAGATACATAAAGACGATAATGGCAAAGTTCATCGAGATTTTCTGAACACTCCTCCACGCTGTTACATCTCGATTGGACTGCAAAATCATATGACTTGAACCCCTTTGACAGTCTATGAGACATGTTGGAACAGCGGGTAAAACTCCGACATCAGCATACCCTCAATTGGGTGGAATTACGTGTTCAGATTCTCAGCGAATGGCTTAACCTGGATGTGACGCAAGTGGACAACTTAAAGGACTCACTTCATAACCTAATCCAAGCGGAATTACAAGGTATTAAATAATGCTTGTAGTGGTTTCTCTAAGGGTGACTAATTTTTCTCCGGTTAGTTTATGTTGCCAGACTCTTCTGGGGCGTACTTTCTCCGTATTTTGAAGTAAACCTCTCTTTGTTGTAGGATGCCTCTCTTGTCGCCTCTGTCTCTATGTTAGGTGTCTAATGCACTTCAGTTGGATGTCACTATATTTTAGGCTATCCGCACAGGCGTTATTGCTGAAATACGAACGGATAAGCACTGCTCCATTATTGACACATGCTTCCATTTTGACATTACAAGATTTAGTTAATGTTTCGTCAGTACATGAAAATGGCAAAAATAATTTACGTTCACCAATAAGAATGCCATATGTCACAGGATGAAGCACCAGACCTATATTTCTCAAACATTGTGGGCTGTTCATCATATACGGTGTATTAAACGATCAATATTTCATCCCGTAAGGAAAGTGTCAAGCAACAAGTCAAGTATGAGGCGTGACGGCCACCAAGACGAAAACACTTTTGTATTCATTGTGAAATGTAAACAGACAGCACCCTGACGTTTTTCTGAGAAATACCTTGTGATGCCACAAAGAGAGGATTCATGGCTGGAGGCTTGTATGAAAATATTCCCACTGGGTAAGTGATCACAAATCTATGTTGCAACATTGTGCACCCTTTTTTGCCGTGAAGACAACCTTAATGTGGTGCAATGAATGCCATTTTCCTTCTACAATTGTAATTATGTACATCAGTGTTCCTTTCCAACTGCAGGGGATTACTTACAACAGGCTTCACGACGGTATAAATATACTGTGAAGCAGTAGTCACAGTGTTCAAGTTCCTAAACAGATGTCTATAAAATGATCGTAGATGTGCAACAAATACTATTCTTACAACAAGGTTTTGAGCAACGAAGAGTTACTTTCTTCAAGATGAGATACCCAAGAACATTCTTCCATATGGTGTTTCACTGAGGTCACGAAAGTCACTGAATAGCGATATGCACATACACAGATGGCGGTAGTATCGAATTCACAAGGTATAAAAGGGCAGTGCATTGGCAAAGCTGTCATATGTGCTGAGGTGGTTCATATGGATAAGCTTACGACGTGATTATGGCTGCACGGCGGGGAAACTTTGAATTCGGAATGATAGTTGGAGCTAGATGAACGGGAGATTGCGTTTCGGAAATCGTTAGGGAATTCAGTATTCCGCGATCCGCAGTGTGTAGAGTGTGCCGAGAATAGCAGTTTTAATGCATCAGCCTCATAATGCAGTGAGGGCAGCGGCGTTGACTTAGGGTTGTCAGTTCTAACAGACAAGCAACACTTTGAGAATAACAACTGCAATTCATGTGGGACGTCCGACGAAAGTATTCATTAGGACCGTGCGACGAAATTTGGCGTTAAAGGGCTATGGCAGCAGATGGCCGAGGCGAGTGCCTTCGCTAACAGCACATAGCACCTCTCCTGGGCTCGAGACCATGTCGACTGGATCGTAGATGACCGGAAAACCGCGGCCCGGTCAGCTGAGTCAGATTTCGGTTGGTAAGAGCTGATGGCAGAGTGTGGTGCAAACCACTTACAGACATGACCCAACAAGCCAATGTGCCAGCTGGTGGTAGCTCCATAATGGTTCGGGCTGTGTTTACATGAAACGGACTAGATTCTCTTTTCAGACTTAACCGATCGCAGTCTAGAAGTGATTAAGTTCGGCTACTTGGAGACTATTTGTTGCCATTCATGGACTCCGTGTCCCCAAACAACGATGACAGTGCGCCATGTCACCGGGCCACTAGTGTTCGCGTTTAGTTTGAATAGCATTCTGGACAATTAGAGCGAATGATTTGACCATCCAGATCGACAGACATGAATGCCGTCGACATGTATGGGACATAATCGAGTGGTCAGTTTGTGCACAAGATCCTGCACAGGGAACATTTTTGCAATTACGAACGGATATCGGGGTACGATGGGTCAATGTCACTGCAGCGGACATCCAACGGTTTATTGAGGCCATGCCATGTCCAGTAGCTGCAGTAAGCCAAGAAAAATGAGTTTCGATACGTTATTAGTCGTTATCCCGTGACTTACGTCACTTCAGTGTAAGAAAAACTCCAAGCAGATACACTATTCTTAAACAATAATCTTTGACGACCCTAGTGACATACAGATGGGGTGCCAATCTAGAACACGTATCAACAGCAGTATGATTAACTTTCTAGGCAGGCACTGTATGCTAAAAATGAAAAACTGTGACAACAAGGGATGCCCTCTTCCATCAACCTCCATCATCTGCTCAAATGTTACTGTGAAGAACACAACACAGAGCTACGTAACATACTGACAAAGGTAAGCAACAGATCACGGTAAGGTAATTGCTGTACACAATGAATCAATCACACCTCCTGCATGAATACAAAAATCGCAATGCAGTAAAAACACTCTCCTACAATGGCCACAGCGCGCAGTACGGGAATGCCGGCCCGTGTGGCCGAGCGGTTCTAGGCGCTCCAGTCTGGAACCGCGCGACCGCTACGGTCGCAGGCTCGAATCCTGCCTCGGGCATGGATGTGTGTGAAGATGTCCTTAGGTTAGTTAGGTTTAAGTAGTTCTAAGTTCTAGGGGACTGATGACCTCAGATGTTAAGTCCCATAGTGCTCAGAGCCATTTGAACCATTTTTAGTACGGAAATGTAATGGCCACTTCTTGGTTGAAAACGCCTCAGCAGGCACCAGCTAACTTCATTAATATATGCACCTGCCACACACTGAAAAAATGGTTCAAACGGCTCCAAGCACTATGGGACAACATCTGAGGTCATGAGTCCCCTAGACTTAGAACTACTTAAACCTAACTAACTTAAGGACATCACACACATCCATGCCCAAGGGAGGATTCGAGCCTGCGAGCAGCGCGGTTCGGGACTGAAGCACATAGAACCGCTCGGCCACAGCAGACGGCGCCACACACTGAACAATGCCTTCACAGTACAGCACAAACACTGTCTAACGCAACACGACCACAACGTACAGCACAGACCAGTAATGGTGACATACTGTTTGAAAGCACCACAACAGGCACCAGCTGACTTTGTTACGTTGAGTACCTGTGGCACACTGACTTCCCTCTGACAAAAACTGTCAGCTGCCCACAAATAAAAGTGGGCCATAAAATCATAAAAATTGTGGGCCGAGCATGGCTCGTGTTCATCTCATTAATTGTTTGTCACCTTCTATTACGGTAGTGCCGCCTCGTTTTCTTATTCCATTTACTGGTGTCACTAACTTCCTGCTTTACTTGCCCATGAGTCGCAGGAGGAGTGCGTATCGATAAGCGCACTGTCGTACCATCTCTGGAGCGACAAATATTTCCAGGTCGTCGAGTGTTAGGAGTCGGTGAGTGGTAGACGCACCAGCAGTGCATTCGCGACGGAGCAGCAGTCGCGGACGGACCAGCAGTCCAGTCGGTCGGTCGGCGTGGAGCAGCAAGCATGCCCCCGTCGCGCGAAGTCGGCTGGAGCCGCTGGCGGCGTGCACACGTGGTTGGAATGTGAAGTGCTGTTTGCGAGTGCTACGAAGTGTGTCGCCCACCGATCTTGGACATGAAGGTTGAGTCCTCACTTAACTTACTATCGAGCCTCAAATGTTTACATTTCTTTGTTTGATCCTGGTTGTCGCTTTTGGGACATTCTGGCGAGCAACAAAATGTGTCTATTTAAGTCGGCTAAGATTCCAGCCGTCTTCCTGTGAAATTTTACTTATTTCCTGTTGTGGAAGTTCACCAGCGGTATCTTCTGCCTTGTGGCCATTGACGTTGCGGTAACCTGCCGTGGTCGTTGACGTAATTTTAGGCAGTGTATTTTTCTCGTCATGTTGTTGCTGTCCAGTGCGGCATGTGGTTCGGCACCTGAGGTGTTGTTGGGTGTTTTTGGCGCGAGTATTCTGCATGTCGAGTACTGAAATCTTGTGGTCGTTTTATAGGCTGCGTGGAGCGGAAATGATTTGGTTGATTGGTCGGTCAGCTGTCTGTTGGTTCGGTGGCCTCCAGATGAAGAAGTCGTTGGACAGGCTGCCTGTCTCACCTGGGAGTTAGCGTTACAATCCCAGGCCGACCTTTGGAAACTTGTGAGCGCCGGTCCTTCTGTGCTATGTAGTAATTTCCCTGTATGTATTTTAGTTATTTGGCTGATGTGTGGTTTTCAGCAGAGTATCAATATCTCTTAAATTAATCCTCTTGCATTGCCCTTAAGGCATGAGATTGTTATATTTTTATATGGAGCCTTCAGCCGAATTTTACTGCAGTGGTTTTGAGATTAGGCCTTCGGCCATTTAGATTTCGCCTCCTTTTATTGCTTAACATGTGTCCTCCAACCTAGTTCCATTAAAAATTAAATTGCTAATGTCTTCAGCCGATTAGATTGAAGATTTAGAAAATATTCTTGGGTGAAACCGCAAGAAGGACCTTGTATATCAATTTTGCTTAAGCTTTGTGTCTTGGATTTTGAATGTGGCCTTCAGCCGATCTAAAGTTCATCAAAGGAGGTTGATTAAGGTTTTGAGAGTTTTGCATCCTTGTTGTAAATTGTGTGTTGTTAAATAAAGTTTGTATGTTGAGAGCAACTGTCAGGAACTCACTTTGGCCCCTTTCCATAACCTAATCCGCCCTGTTCCGATAGCCCAGACATTTCAGATTGGTGCTCTGTACACTTTAGTAATTAAACTCTTCACAATTCCATATTTATTGCTATCGGTTGTCTTCCTCTTCTGGACACCGGGAAAAGACCGCTCTCCAAACAGGCGATGTCCACGTACAGCTTGAGCACGCGCCGCATCGACCATTATGAGCCCCACACACTTTCCGGTTCCAAGGCACACCGCGCCTCGGTCCCCTCCTTGCTCCAGCTCGCCTGATGGCCGTCTGCGATGTGCTGCCCGCTGCGCCACACCTCCAGACATACAAGTGGGGTGCCAGTCAACAACACGTATCAACAGCAACATGATTAACTTTCTAGGCATGCACTGTACGCTAAAAATTAAAAACTGTCACAATGGACGCACTCTTCCATCAACCTCAATCATCTGTTCAAATGGTACTATGAAGATGGCCCGTGAGATGGCGGCGTTGATGCCCCTGCATAACAATAGGTAGTCTCGCGGAGTCCGCCGCCACAAACTCCAGAAATCTCGCCACGGGCGGCGAGAAGTACGAATGAGCTGCTTTGCATGGCACGGTTTACAACACTAATGCTAAGTGTTTTTCATACATTTGAGTCGTTTATAAAGTTTTCCCTGCTTTTTATGTGTATTCTACCACTATTTATGTTTATTTCTGATTTTACACCAAACATTAATCGTTTGCACACATGTAGTTTAATTAGTGAAAATATTTTACAGGTTACTGGTCCGTGTGTATGGTTAACGGAATTGTAACGATAGGGTGGGGAAAGCTGGAGGGAAGGCAAAAGGTGGAAGACTCAGGGAGAGCGCGCTAACGGAGGAAAACGCAACTGCCAGTAGCCGGCCATCGTATTTAGCACATCTCGCGTAATACACGCATCTACAGTCTACAGAGCTCCATGGAAACATCGCCTCGGTTGGTTGTCGGAAGGTTGGAACAGTGGTCCAATGCAGTTCTTAAAATAAGAAGTGGCACGTGGGAGGAGACATGTAAATGCTGACGGGGTGAAGGTAAGCAGTATTCGATGACGCCGACGTACTACTTTACCTCGATTCTTCCAAACACAGTATAATTCTTTAGTATTGGAATCACATGGCCCGGCATTTCTAGTGTGTTCTTTTATCAACAGGTGTAGTGAAAGTAGTTGCTTACTGGAGTTGCACTGACACAGCCATTGTTTTGTTAATATGTGTGTTGGAGTATAACTTGGCTATTGTATGTTCAATAATGCCTGCTGTTCTGACGTCTCTGGTTGTTCACGTAGCCACAGCCCGTGATGTGTGTTCCCTTTCTGCCCCCCATAACAGCCCAATGTAAGATGTGATGGGCGTGCGGAGGTGCAAGGGCAGGAGCGCGCATACATCCGTAGTGCTCTTGAAATGGCTGTATATTATACAATGTGTATATTATGCAGCAAATATTGTAATTTCTTATCATGGTTTCTGTTCACTAATGAAAAAAAAGGTGTTCCATTCTCCACTTGACGCTTTTAGTGGTCCTTCTTTTTAAGAATCCTGTGTTCCTGCTTAGGTGTCAATGTATCTGCATACTAAATTTCATGATAGAAAGACTGGATTAAACACATTGACGATTGTATAAGGATTGTATCCATAACGTTGAATCGTTTGTAAAGAACATATTATTCATTTCTTCATTCATTTGGCCTCCATCTTCTAACGGCCGTTCATCCAGCTAAATGTTAAATAAGAGCCATGT
The DNA here is from genome assembly GCF_021461395.2 of Schistocerca americana. Taxonomy (NCBI): domain Eukaryota; kingdom Metazoa; phylum Arthropoda; class Insecta; order Orthoptera; family Acrididae; genus Schistocerca; species Schistocerca americana. The sequence goes on along the minus strand of NC_060121.1, from coordinate 720,810,770 downwards.
AGTACAACAACATTGAGGACATAAACAGTGACACAAATATAACAACATTAACTGTTATACCACAAGTTAATAGGTATTAAGGAAAAAATGGAGCAATATGGATACAATTGTTCACACCCTAAGTTAAAAAAACTATACCAATTAAAATTCGTGTTAACATAACAGTTAACATGCACTGAGGGATTAAAAGTTGTGGGATAGCGATACGCTCAAATGCAGATGGCGGTTGGCCGCACGAGGGGAATTAACTGACTTTGAACGCGGAACGGTAGTTGGAGCTAGACGCTTGTGACATCCCATTTCTGTTCGAATCCTGCCTCGGGCATGGATGCCTGTGATGTCCTTAGGCTAGTTAGGATTTAATTAGTTCTAAGATCTAGGCGACTGATGACCTCAGATGTTAAGTCGCATTGTGCTCAGAGCCATTTTAGCCATCCCGTTTCTGAAATCGTTAGGAAATTCAATATTCCTCAATCCATAGTGTTAAGAGTACATCGAGAATACTACATTTCAGGAATAAAATTTCACCATGGACAACGCAGTGGCTGAAGGCCTTCACTTAACGAGCGAGAGCCAGTGGCGTTTGCGTGAAGTTGCCACTGTCAATAAACCAGAAACATTGCGTGATATAAATGCAAAACTATAAGTGGAACGTACGACGAACGTATCCGTCAGAACAGTGCTAGAAAAAATCGCCTTAGAGGGCTATGGCAGCAGACGACCGTCATGACCGCCTTTGCCAACGGCACGACGTAGCCTGCAAAGCTTCTCCTGGTCTCGTGACCATATGGGTTGGACCCTGGACGCCTGGAAAACCGTGGCCTGGTCATATGAATCCCGATATCAGTTGTTACGAGCTGATGGTAGGGCTCGAACACAAGTTGCCGACAAGGCACTATGCAAGATGGTAGTGGTTCCATAATAGTGGGCTGTGTTTACATGGAATGGACTGGGTCCTTTGGCTACTTGGAGGCCATTTCCAGCCGTTCAACGACTTCATGTTCCCAAACAACGATGGAATTATTATGAGTAACCATGCATCACGTCACTGGGCCACAATTGTTCGCAACTGGCCTGAAGAACATTCTGGAGAATTTGTGCGAATGATTTGGCCACGAAGAGCGTCCGACATGAATCCCAACGAACATTTATGGGGCACAATCGAGAGGTCAGTTTGTGCACAAAATCGTGCACCGGCAACGCTTTTGTAATTATAGACGTCTATAGAGGCAGCAGCTATACGGGCAGCATCGCTCAATATTTCTGCAGAGGACTTCCTACGACTTTATGAGTCCATCTCAAGTCGAATTGTTATACTTCGCCGTGCAAAAGGAGTTCCGGCACGATATTGGGAGATACCCGATAACTTTTGCCATCTCGCTGTATTGAAATACAATATGCGAAATATCTCAACATACTGATTGGTCTCTCCCCAAAATATGCAATTATTCTAAACGCCAATGTGGCTGAACTAATTTGTTTGGAAGTTCCAAAATCGACTTTTGTCAGGTTACATTCCCATCAATATTGACTCCCAAGAATTTTGAAGATCCACAGAAGTTGGACAGCTATAGTTTACGAGAACTGCTGCTTCCTGTAGCCCTTAGCCGGGTCCTCTATAGGCACCCTGGTCTCGGTCTGACCGCCACAAGCAGAATCGAAACTTGCTGGTGAACACCATAGAATGACAGTAAGTATTCTAGTTGTCCCTGGCCCTACACCGTGCAGGCTCAAGTTGTCGGTGGTATGGTATCAGCGGTAAACGATGCGTGGAAACTCGAGATCCCAACCTAACTTCTAGTAATATGTTCCCTATGTTTCGTAGTGATTGCTTTTAACCCCTACCCGGATCAGGGTGTTACCATCCGTTTGTCGTGAATCGTGATAGCTAGTCGAGCAATGCCATGATCTGTTGGTGCAGCCCTTCTGGAAGGACTCTTCCATATTATCCTCGCCACACAATAGACATAAGGCCATTTCACCACCATTCGTCCTGCCGTCATTTCACTACAAAAATGGTTCAAATGGCTGTGAGCACTATGGGACTTAACTGCTGAGAACATCAGTTCCCTAGAACTTAGAACTACTTAAACCTAACTAACCTAACGACATCACACACACCCATGCCCGAGGCAGGATTCGAACCTGCGACCGTAGCGGTCCGCGCTGTTCCAGAGTGTAGCACCTAGAACCGCTCGGCCACTCCGGCCGGCGCATTTCACTACAGCCCAATTGTAATATCCGCTTTTACACAACACCATACAAGTCGTGTGAGTTGTTATTGTACTAAAATTTTGACCATGATCCAGTTATTTATTGTTAATGTAGGCAATAAGTCTTAAAATGTAATTTTTCTTCTCCAAAACGTTCCATAATAAGTGTACAAAACAATGAAGACTACAAATCAGTTTTCTTAGGTTGCACAAATCCATAAATACAGTATAATGAAAAGTATAGATTACTACATCAGTATTCTTAGGTTGCACAAATCCATAATTACAGTATAATGAAAAGGACAGATTAATACTTACCATATAGTTATGGCTAAACGGCCATTGACCTTCTTCTGTGCGGATGCACACCCATTGCCCGAACGCTTACGGGAACCGGTAAGATTGTCTGCCTTGAGTAATGAGTGTTATGGGCAGGGGCACTACGAATTTAGTGTGTGGACATTTAGTTGGGAATGTGGGTCTAACGGGGAGGAATAAATCCCTCCAGTCGCACTATCCTCGCTGCCTTCGGTGGCTCAGATGGATAGCCAGAATGGTAGCTCAGCATGTTCGGTCAGAGGCTGCTCGCCCGCAGTTAAAAAAAAAAAAAAGAAAGAAAAAAACTGAATAAAGGAATCAACGATCAGCTTGAACGGATGTCTTGTGACGTCCTCCTAGACCAAACGCAACGAACAATACCGAACAAAGCGAAAAAAAAGATGGAAGAGCGTCTGCCATGTAAGCAGGTGATCCCGGGTTCGAGTCCCAGTCGGAGCACATATTTTCAACTGTCCCCGTTGATGTACCGGGTGATCAGTGAAAATTTTAAAACTTAATAAACCACAGAATAATGTAGATAGAGAGGTAAAAATTGACACACATGCTTGGAATGGCATGTTTTATTAGAACAGAAAAAAAAATTGCTAGACGCGTGAAAGATCCCCAGACCTCAGTCCGTCCGATTATTGGCTTCGGGGTTACCTGAAGTCACAATTGTTTCGTGATCGATCGACATCTCTAGGGATGCTGAAAGACAACATCCGACGCCAATGCCTCGCCATAACTTTGGACATGCTTTGTAGCGCTGTTCACAACTCTATTCCTCGACTACAGCTATTGTTGAGGAATGATGGTGGACATATTGAGCATTTCCTGTAAAGAACATCATCTTTGCTTTGTCTTACTTTGTTATGCTAATTATTGCTATTCTGATCAGATGAAGCGCCATATGTCGAACATTTTTTGAACGTTTGTAATTTTTTGGTTGTAATTAAACCCCCTGTCATTCCAAGCATGTGTGTACCTCTCTATCTACATTATTCCGTGATTTATTCAGTTTTCAAATTATACTGCCTTTTTGATCACCCGGTATATCAACGCCTGTCGACAGCTTAAGGTATTATTTTCGTTATCATTTCATATGGAGGAGATGTTGAACGGCAGATAGGCACAACAACAAGAATGTTAAAAATATGAGGTTTCGGCCAAAAGGCCGTCTTCTAAATTAGACAGCACACACACATTCACGTGAACACAATTCACTGATACATGTATGTGTGTGTGAGTAGCAACTGTTAAACCCAAAATTTGTGCCCCTAATTAACAGTGTACATTAATTATTTCGTTAGAAAGCTATAGAAACAAATTTTATTTGTAATATGCGCTATGCACCTCATTGTGAGTCACATTAGCGGTTACTGAAACATCATACGTGGTTCTGAACAAGGCAACAACTAATTTAATTAAAGAAATTAATCTGCTTTCCTACTTTCTTTACATGTATGTCCCTTAAACACAAGTACACGTGAATGAACATACACCTGTCCCACTTTCCGTAATTGAATGACTAACGAAAATTTTGTCGAATGTTTGTAGTTTAATACTGCCAGAAATAGTTTACTGGTTGACATCACATGATAACCTGGTTTTATTACAGGATCATGCAACAGGGTGGAAAATTTGTAGAATTTTTAACTAGACTCCATCTTTAAGTAGTTTTTCAAGATAACGAAAATTTCTGACTGCCTGTGGTATGAAAATATTACAAGCATCTCTTTAATATTATGATGCTGAGGTAACTTGTAGGGCTTGGGCCAGGATTCTGTTAGAGTTCTGACTTGTGTCAATAATTGTATGTACACATAAATCCATAGTATCGATAAAATTTTATAAATGCGAAAGTAGCTCTGTGGGCTACCTTTTCACGACTAAACTTCTGATTTGCTTTTGATGAAGATGGAAATTGAGGAAGAACGTGAGCTAATTTAGAAAATATGTAGTAAAAGGTATTTAATGACTTGAAGAACATAACACAAATTAGGAAAACATATTTATTCTTTGTAAAGGCTATTTACTGTTTGACGTTTAAGCTTTATCATATTTGTCACAATGGTTTTAATAGTTGATATGTTCTACATAACACAATTCAACGTAATGAATACAATATATATACATTGCTCAATTTATTGAATTAACTCTTCCATACTAACACTATAAGATGAAAGTTCCTGTGTACGTCACATTTTCGAAACTAAACAGCTGAACCGATTTAGATTAAATTTGGTATCCTATAGCTTGAAACCTGATGAAGAAAATAGACTACTTAGAAATTAAAAAAAATATCACTGAGAGGGTGATGTAGGGATTGGTACAGCTGCTTTTGAATCAGTGAACATAAGGTAAACCACTTAAAAATTATTAAATATTTTGCATAATTTTCACTTTCTATTTCAATAAACCTTAAATTAAAATTTTGAAAAAAACCTGACACAAAAATCTTTAAATATTTAAAAAGTATCTAGCGCCCCTTTAAGTTTAATGTAAGTCGTAATATTTGATCCAAAAGTCGTCACGTCGGGAGACCGCTAAGTAAGTCAGCTGTACTTTCTAGACCGTATACTTTCATTATTACTGATTATAAGCCTCTTCTGTTTGGCATCTTCTGTTCCAGGCCTGCGCGTCCAGTATCCACTCCACAAAATAGCTAGTGAAGTAATAATTGCTTAATATATAAAATATCAAAACCAATCCGTCTAGCCGGCCGGTGTGGCCGAGCGGTTCTAGGTGCTACAGTCTGGAACCGCGCACCGCTACGGTCGCTGGTTCGAATCCTGGCTCAGGCATTGATGTGTGTGATGTCCTTAGGTTAGTTAGGTTTAAGTAGTTCTAAGTTCTAGGGCACTGATGACCTCAGAAGCTAAGTCCCATAGTGCTCAGAGCCATTTGATCAATCCGTCTTCAATTAGCCTAACATTGTTAGAGAATAGGGTTCCCAATTTATTTTATATCATATTACTTACGAACATAGTTTCATATGTCCTGCAGTGGTTTGATGACAGCGGTGCGCGGTATGCGCCGTCTGGGGCGTGACCAATTGCGGCGGCCCGGAAGGACAGTCGCGTGAGGCCATGAGTCGTTGACGTTTGTGTCTGTATAGCGAATTTTTCGGAGTAAATCAGTTAGACTGAGATCAGCGATCTGATATAGTTGTTTTGATATTTACCTACCTTGGCTACGTAGCTGACAGTTATTTAAATTGTTTTTAGGCACATTCTGTTACTTACTTAGTGGTCTCCAACGCGGCGATGCTTGGATCAAGGGGCAATACGTATTTCTTTTTTTTTCGCTTTATAGGTTCTTTTGGGTCGTTTCTTTTATTTTTAGATTAAGTTTTATTTCATGCCTTTTAAACTCCCAGTTTCACTAGCAGACACGGTACGATCGACACTCTATCCCCACATTCACACAAATACTTTCAGAGACGAAACATGAAACTGCAACGCGAGATCTTTTTCACTTATGCAGTTTACTGCTTTGTGTTTCTAATTTATACGTATGTTCTTTGATTGTTTTAATATATATTTAGCTAATTTAGGTAACACAAGCCAAAAGCGTTTGTGATAACTCCAAATTAACCTGGAAGAAAGTGCGCTGCAATAGGCTACATAAACTATTACTGCAGAATCATCCGCAAACTGGTACTTAGTAATTTGAAGTACCTCCAATGTATTACGTACTGCATATCAAGAGAGCGGCTGTCGGAATAAGATTTTTATTTATTTCACGTGATGAATTTAAACGACTGAACAGACTTCCATGGAACAGTGCTAAGAGCCATCCCGACTAAGCAAGCTTTCAAATAAATAGATACAAAATTGTTTTAAACTTGACCCTATGGTTTAGGTCGTTTAGGGTCTACAGTGCCACAGGCAGATCAGATATACAGATGCACACACTAAACTTATAACACCCCTCTTCTTGCGTGGGGTTCAAAAACGCGATGTGACCCTTGGCGCCACACCGTGCATTGCGAGATTTATTTTCTCTTTTCTTTTTTTCTTCGGGGGGCGGGGGGGGGGGGGGGTGGACGCACATCACGATCCATGCTTACACAAGTAGTTATACACGTTGAGGACATTAGACATTATTATACATACGATGGCTTACATACTATCACTTATCAAAACAAAAGTAACAATACGCGAGTGCAGCGATGGGCAGGAGTTAAATTACACCTGTTAATAAAAGAAGACACTACAAATGCCATGCCATGTGATTTACAATACCAAAGAAGAATATAGTGTTTGCAGGTATCGATGTGAAATATTACGTCGGCGTCGTTGAATACTGTTTAAATACAGCCTTAGCATTTATAAGTCTCCTCACACGCGGCACTTCTTGTTTTAAAAACTGTAATGGAGGTAATGTTTCAGTGGAGCTCTGTAGACTGTAGATGCGCGTATTACGCGAGATGTGCTCAGTCCGATGGTTCGCTACTGGCAGGTGCCTGTTCCTCCGGTAGCGCGCTCTCCCTGTGCCTTCCACCTTTTCCGTCGGCAAGCTTTTGCCTTCCCTCTAGATTTTCCAATCCTATCGTTACAGTTCTGTCAACCACACACACAGAGCAGTAGCCGTAAAATATTTAACTACATGTGTAGAAACGGTTCATTTTTGGCAAAAAATCAGAAATAAACAGAAATAATTATAGAATATACATAAAACATAGGAAAAACGTTTTAAACGACTCAACATTATCAATGACTCATCGCGTTAGTGTTGTAAACTGTGCCATGCGAAGCGGCACATTCGTACTTCTGGAGTTCGTGGCGGCGCGCTCTGCGAGACTACCTCACGTTATGCAGGGGCGTCAACGCCGCCACCTCACGGGCTGCAGTCTGGAGGCTTGGTGGAGCGGGCAGCACATCGCTGACGCCCATCAAGCGTGCTGGAGAGAGGAGGAGACTGGAACGCGGTGTGCCGTGGAGCCGGAAACTGTTGGCTGGCTCATAACGGGCACTGCGGGCCGTGCCCAAGCTGTACGTGGACTTCGCCTATTTTGAGAGCAAACGGTGTCTTTTTCCTGTGTCCAGACAAAGAAGAAGACACCCACAGCAAGAGATAAGGATCTGTGAAGAATTTTATTACCGCTGAGATATAGAGAGCACCAATTGTTGTGATTTTATGGCCACTTTCATTCGTGGGTGGCTGACAGGTTTTGTCGGAGGGAAGTAAGCTGTGGCAGGTCCTGAAGGTGGTGAAGTTATGTGGTGCTTTTGAAGTGTTTCCAAATAAGATGTGGTCATTACAAGTCTGTAGTGCGCGGCTTGGCCATGTAGAATAAGGTAGTGTTTTACTGCACTGCTATTTTTTGTATTCACGCAGTAAGCATGGCTTAGGCATTGCATATGGCAATTAGTTTTTCTGTGTTCTGTAGCTTTCTTTCGTCAGTGCATCAGTTACGTCTGTGTAGTTCTGTTGTGCAGACCTAGTTGGGCAGAAGGTCGAGGTTGATGCTAATAGACTGTATCTCTTGTTGTGGCAGTTGGTTACTTTTAGCGTACAATGCCCGCTTATAAAGTCACTCAGGCTGTTCTTGGTGCCCCACTTGTATGTCAGTGATGCGGAATAACATTATTATTTAAGGATATTGCAACTGTTAGAACATATTTTTCTTCTTATTATTATTTGGTGCTGTATCCATTTTAAAGAATTACTCCTTTGTGCGATAAAGTATCTTTTTTGTATTAACTGCAAGGGTTTCTGTTGATGTATTTTCTTTTAATTTGTAATGTATAGTTACCAATAAATGTTATTTCAAATAAATCCACTGAAACCCTGTGCTACACACCTAAATCCTGCGCTGCGAAACTAGCTGTGTGATCCATCGGTACGATGCTCCTAGATCCCTCATGCCAATGATTCGACTTTTCTCAAAGTCGGCAAGATGGTGATAAGCTGGACTTGCATGGCCTTCGAAGCACCTGTGAGGTTACCGTAGCTTCAGGCACATCCAACGGGCATCTTATAGACCAATCCTCATTTGCAAGAATAATTTTTTTCTGTCTTGAAAACACAGAAATTAGGCTTCCTATGAGGCTGAAACTTCGGTTAATATATCCCACAGACATGAAGAAACTGGAGGATGGGTTCGGTAACTTTTGGTGTAACACTCCACATTGCCGTCGGCGTAGCAGAAAATGTGCCAACTCGATAAACATGGACAGCCCGCTATTTTGAGGAGGCGACCTTCTGAATGGGAACAGAGGCGCAGAACAAGCAGCCAGTGGCATTTGTCGCGCCGCCTCTCCTCGCGAATGTCAGCCGCGACAGCCGCCGTCTGCTGGCGGGCGGCGCCCGCCCGACTGGAAACCAGATACCGGCCGCCTGCCTTCTGCCAGCCCCTGCTGCTAGGCCGCCACTCGTTACAGGAACCCTCGCCACAGGAGTCGGAGCAGGGTGGCTTCCAGACGCGGCGCTGCTTCCCTCTGGCCAGTTAAATTCCTTAGCACATCCGATAATGGAACTAGTGTCTGACCAAGCAACGCAGGTTATATGCATTGAAAAGACAGGATTTACACACCCTGCTCCTGCTATTCAGGGAAGGGATTCCTTGGACTGATTGCACCAGTTATGTTGGATTTCATTTCTTCTTACCTATAAGAAATATATAAGAAACATCGCGAACAAAGCACACAGTAAATTAACTGCCTTGTATCTTTTAATTAACAGAAGGTCTTCTCTTAACCGGGACAACAATTTTCTACTTCATAAATTGGTAATATGGCCATATGGGGACAGGCCGCACCAGCGCATCCCCACACACGTCAGGTTGTTCAAAACGAGGCATTGCTTATCACATTAAATGCTCCATGATTCGTCAGGAATATCATGATTCATAATGACTTACAAATAAAAACTGTTCCAGAGGAGATCCGATCCATATCTGAAAGATTTTATGCCAAACTTCCTTGCTCTACCAACACACTAAATTGTCAGTTACATACGTATGATCTCAGTGGCCAGTGCAAACACGGACGTCCTAAATTTGTGTCGTTATCTCGTCTGTAATCCAGACTGAGGCTGACATCCGGTGTGGTATGTCCGAACCACTGTTCTCACATATTTAAATATGTGCCGGTCATACATCACTGTAAATGATAGTGTTGTAATTTTAATATTATGCATTGTAAATTACATTTTGCTCTTTAATGCTCAATGTGTGTTGTCCAATAGTTACGTATAAGGCTATTTGTAAATCTTCCATTATTTATAGTTATTAATTACCTAGATCTTGTGATGCTGAACTTGAATCCGTGTTATAGACTCAATGTATTTCCTCATCTTGTGGAGTTTTTATTGCCTCTATGACATATATTTTGTCCCATTGCTATCGCGTTGTGCTACATATACGAAATGTTATGTACCTGAGTGTAAGAACGCTGTGATCAGAACCGTATAATATAATACGAGTAAAAACTCAGGTTTTATTAGCATCAGGCCGTGGTCAAAAGCATTTTTTTCATGCGCAACGCCTGCTCTCATTTTGTTGCAGTCATCTCAATGGTTATAAGCACGAAGTTGATTAATAAATTGTACATGAAGCGAAAACTCCTGAAATTTGTACTAACCTCGCCGTCAAATATCGCTAACTCTTTCACTGTACGAGCTCCGTAACACCTGTCGACGCGACTCTGCGATCTTTTTCATCGATCAGATGACACCACAACACGACAGTTGAAACGGTACTAATCAACAGTTCGGAATTTTCGGCTTGCTAAACAAGTTTATTCTCATGTCTTTATGGCATCTAGTGATGTCTCCAGCAGCTTGAGGCGAAACACTTTGCTTAGAAACATCCCTTAGGCCACTGCCTAATGCCCATAAAACCGATATGATCAAAGCTATAAAAATTCTTTTTCCCCTTTTCGGAGGTTGGTTGATATTATGCGCTGATGTCAAACAGTGCAATCGGGGTAAAAAGAAAAACTAAGAAGCTATAAACGTAAACAACTGTGAAGTGATCGCCATATTTGCAGCCGGCTGACACTGAATTCTTGCCATGTTATTTCGGTTGATGACCATTCAGTCATCTTCAGGTGAGTGTTTTTCACTGGAGGCTGCTTGTACACATCGCTAACTTTATACCGAAAATTGGCACTGAAACACGTGTGCAAATTATGCCGCTGCATGATAACTCTTTATCGAGTTTCGCATCCTCTCCGAATATTGCTTTATCTATTGCGCGCAGGCGCATGTGTAATGGTAATATTATATGCGCACTCTCTCTCAAAATGGCGGCTTGCAGAGTTAAAATTCAGATGTCAAATTAACTGTCGCCAAACGTATCACTGGTTACAAAATGTTTCCTTTCTGTCAATATTCAAGAAATCACCGAATCCCACGCCTCAGCCATCCGAAAGTCGTCATCACTATTAATAAAATCATTCTCCAAACGTATTTCCACAAATTCCTCAATAACTGAATCCCAGAAGAATCTCATTGAAGCCAAGATTCCCGTGGTGGAATAATCCATAGAATTTCCTGTGGAAATAGTAGAATGACTGACTTACTGGTGTGGTGTATTTTTTTTAAAGAAATATTTATATTTTGATCAAATTATTATTCTCTGGTGAAGATTCAGAAATCTGTTGTGAGTTTTGCACCACTTCTTGGCGGGAAGAGCAAAGACTTTTCAAAAAACTTAAGTACTGTAAGTGATAGTTTATATTTCACCTGAAATGTTTTGCAGAAGGCGTAGCGTTCTCAAGATTAAGAAAAGAGTTCACATTGTCACTTAATTTATTTGTGTCGTGATCATGTTCGATCACGACCGGATATGAGACATAGCAACAACGAGCAGAGAAACCTAAGAGACCAGAAAGAGCTGAAAATTTTCTTTGCTATACTACACCACACATTAAAAGAAGTGGGATTTAAATCACAAACAGGGTAAATAGCAATTCTGCCTTAACTACGACGTTTGCCGACTTGCAGACGGTCCCTGGTAGCTGTATGAAAACTATAAAAACACCAGTATTTCTGTTGCTATTAATAGGAGATGGATAGCATAGAAATACTTTAAGTAATGAGCAGTCACTACTGCATTTGATAGCGCAATAACTTATTTAATTACCTTAGTCTGTATTGCTAACAATATGCTTCGTACGATTTCAATTTTCTATCCATCTGTTTGTTTCCTTAAATAAAGTCCTTTAACATCTTAGATATTTCATCTTAGATGCACACATAAATTCTTACATAGCACTGAGCAATAGTAATATTTTATAATAACGAATTAGTGATTGCGGACCACGCCATATACGCGTCCGTCGTCTTTAAAAAATATCACAACTGTGGTAACAGAAGAGGATTGGAATACTTCAGCCGTCAATAAATAAGAAATACAAAATATCTCTATCGATACAATTTATGAACAATTCGTATTCAGCGCCGTGGCGCGTAAGGTATTCTTTGAAATATAAGGTGGTCGCTGCTCAGCGACGATCTAAGAAATTTTTACACAAATTGTGTAGCTTTTATGAGCCTGAACAGTTAGATTATCGAATGTAAGTTTATTTAAGCTATCGAAAGAGATACTAATATTACATGGAGCTGCGAAGGGCGATTGTGGCGTTCATATTCAACGAAGCTTTCACGTATTCTGTGACCAATGTACTGCCAAGAAATTCTGTACATTTCAGCCTTCCGCATTTACAGACCGTCGTATAACGAACCGAGAGGAGAACATATCTTTTTAGGTAGCCGGAATATTACTTTGACATAATGCGTCCTTAGAATTCTAAAAATGGCTCTGAGCACTATGCGACTTAACTTCTGAGGTCATCAGTCGCCTAGAACTTAGAACTACTTAAACCTAACTAACCTAAGGACATCACACACATCCATGCCCGAGGCAGGATTCGAACCTGCGACCGCAGCGGTCACGCGGTTCCAGACTGAAGCGCCTTAGAATTCTGACTAATTTCGGTGAAGTATATTAGGGACATACGGATGGAAAGCCCTGGACTTGAAACGCTTCTTCTCCTCTTCATCATGTGGGAATTCACGTTTCTTTCCCCTTATGGCCGTGCTGATCTGATATGTAGAAGGTCCACTATGTTAGAATACAGATCGTAGCTGCTCTAGCTCCATTGCAAGGTTGTCTCTACCAAATACAAGATGAGCCCGCTGAACATTCGTTCGAAGCAGAGCCATATTAATGACGGGTGGTGGCAGATAGACGTCTACAAATACAGGCATGTGTGGTCTTACGTTAGACGGAATACCCCAAGGCCTATCCACTTTCCGACTGACCCAGACGTCCAGAAACAGCAGACAACCTCTATTCTCCACTTCCATCATAACAGGATATTTTCGTTGACTAAATTCAGCTGTTGCATAAAGCATGGCAGTTCTCCCTTGCCGTGGGACCATACTTCAAAAGTATCATCTTACACATTGACAAAAGACTTTCGGTTAAGAGCGGCCAAATCGGGTGCCCTCTCCTCGAAATCTTGGATAAAAATGTTTGCTATTAGAGGAGAGAGAACACTTCCTATGGCAACACACTGAATTTGCTGAAAATATTCACTGTTGAAAACAAAGCACGTTGAGGAAAGATCACCATGAAATAGTGTTGTTATATCGGCTTTGAATTTACTACTGATGAATGACAATCAATCCAGGAACTTTAGTGAAGAGTGATTTGAAGAATCACAACTGTCCTCGTATTTACACAATTACTTAATTTTTTAATCTACTGATTACTAAGTTTGATTAAAACTATCAAAATGTATCTCCTCCACTTCCTCCATATCTCTGCCCATTACTTTTCCCCCTCCCTATACATCTCTTATCATACACTATCTCTATCTATTTTCTCCTACCTCATGTATCTCTGTCCATATCCTTCTTCCCTTTTTTATATCCATTTCTTCCTCCCTTCTCTGTCCATTTCTTCTTCCCTCCTCTCTCTGACCTTATTAATCGTTATTGAAAACTCGACCTTGATTGGGAATAGGAGTCAAAATGAATAAGCAAAACGGTTGCAATCATTTGCACACAGAGTATGAGAGAGATTTTCCCAGGTGCTGAGTCTGTGATGATAGTAGCTTTAATGTCAATATTTTAATGGTTTTAATTTATATACTGGTACGATTATTAAGTTATTCATAAACACATCTTTCCTGTTTTCTGTTAAAAATTACTGCGTACATTTTCACAGCATGTCCTTCCTAGCAGCCAGTTTAACAGAAAGTGTTTGTATATGACATGTCTATTTGTCCACTTTTTAAGGCTATGTGTTGTCTATGAGTCAGTTGGTAAGTCAGTTAATAGAGAAGGGATTGGCCGAACCGAATCACTCCTTGCTTCGGTCAGTCGGAATTCGTCGAACCGAATCCTTTCTTGAATTTCCGTGAGATCGTGAACTTATTGGAATGAAAAAAATCGTGCTTTATTATTTTCACAATAATTTGTTGGTGTTTTTAATGTGTTGATCCCAACGCTTTGTAATGAAGGAAATTTATTGTCTTTACGTCCGGAGAAAAAGTGAATGGCACCGATGGAGCAACTCCCGAACACACCACGTACAACTGCCCTTGGGAAAAATATTCCAATTAAAGCTTTATTCCACATACTTCCAACGACTGAACTTGCGATTTATTATTCGTCATTGCCGAATGCAAGACGAACAAGAAAATGGACACGTTTAAATTGAAACGTTAAGTCGGTTGGAATGAGCGGTGTTCTTAGAATCAGAACATCATCACCTTTAAACTTTTGTATGGTTATCGTTCCTTCAAAAAAATAATACACAATCCATGATAGGAAATCAACTGAATGTTTGTAAGACATAGAATTACCACAAACCGATATTTCAATGTTTGCAACACACCAAAGATATGTTCATTGCTGAGATATCGCTTTCAAGTCTATTCTTCTTCAATAAACACCAATAGTCAGTGCAGAACTTGTTGTTATTATGATAACATGCTACAACAGAACGTCACATTTTTTAAAAAATTTTATGAGAACTTGTGAAGCAGGGCTTCAAATCAACCGTCACATTATTTTCATAGAGATTTTCGCACAAAAATAGCACCCAGATTGTCCATTTCACTGGTGGATTTAAAAAAAATTTCTTTCATGCAAACTTTATCCTGAAAATTACAAACACACACACAAAACAGCCAAACAAGTGATGATCTTTCATACACGCAGCAGTTGATTTTTATTGATACAGAATGCGACATTTCTGTCAGATATTGCTACGCAATATTGATTCATTACTGCCACCATTTTGTGGTTAATTTTATTTAGAGTGCACTGCACACATTTCCCAGTATGAAAATTGTAGCGCTGGACGAACATACACTCGTCGATGCAATAGTCAGTTACTTGATTTGCTTCACGAGGAGATTGAATGAAACTACACTAAAGCGCCGAAGAAACTAGTATAGGCAAGTGTATTCAAATATAGAAATGTCTAAACCGGTAAAATACGGCGCTACGGTCGGTAATGCCTATATAAGATAACAAGTGACTGGCCCAGTTGTTAGATCGGCTACTGTTGTTACAATGGTAGGTTATCAAGATTTTAGTGGGTTTGAACGAGGTTTTATAGTCGGCGGACGGCAGATGGGACACAGCATTTCAGAGGTAGCGATGATGTGGGTTTTTTTTTTCGTAGGACCATTTTACGAGTGTGCCGTGAATATCAGGAATCCGGTAAAACATAAAACCTCCGACACTGTTGTGATCGGAGAAAGATCCTGCAAGAACGAGGCCAGCGACCACTGAAGAGAATCATTCAGCGTGACAGAAGTACAACCCTTCCGCTAATTGCTGCAGATATCATTGCAGGGCCATCAGAACGTGACAGCGATCGAACCAGTCAATGAAACATCATCGGTAAGGTATTTCGGAGACGATGGTCCACTGGTGTACCCTTAGTGACTGCACGACACAAAGCTTTACGCCTCACCTGGGCCCGTCAACACAGACCATGGACTGTTGATGACTGGAAACATGTTGCCCGCTCGGACGAGTCTCGTTTCTAATTATATCGAGAGAGTGGACGTCTACGAGTATGGAGACAACCTCATGAATCCAAGGACCCTGCGTGTCAGTAGGAAACTATTTAAGCTGGTGGAGGCTCTTTAATGGTATGGGGCGTATGCAGTTGGAGAGATATTGGACCCCTGATACTTCTAGATACGAATCTAGGCACGTACGTGAGCATCCAGTCATGTTCATTGTACATTACGACGGACTTGGGCAATTCCAGCAGGAGAATGCTGCACCCCACATGTCCAGAAATGTTACAGTGGGGCTCCGGAATACTCTTCTGAGTTTTAAAACTTCCGCTGGCCATCAAATGCCCGAGACATGAACATTATTGAGCATATCAGGGATACCTTGCAAAGTGCTATTCAGAAGAGTTCTCCACCCCCACGTACTCTTACGGATTTATGGACAGGCGTGCAGGATTCATGGTGTCAGTTCCCTCCAACACTACTTCAGACATTAGTCAAGTCCATGACACGCCATGTAGATCCACTTCTGCGTTCCTGTGGCGGCTCTACACTATATTAGGCAGATGTACCAGGTTCTCTGGTTCTTTAGTGTATAACACATAAAATGTTCGTTCACTTTATTGGAATATACAATCCAAGACAAACAAACGAAGCACCACAAATGAAATTTCCTAATGGGACGGAAACCAGTAGATGTGATGCACATGTCCATATAAACTAATGATTCTAATTTAGAAAATTTGGCTGATTTGTTCAAGCGAAAGAGCTTCACAAATTAACAAGTCAATAATGGGTTCATCCACCTCGGGCGGTCTTCATGCATGCGGTTTTCGACTTGGTATTGACTGACAGATTTGTTGGATGGCATTCTGAGGGATTTCGTATCAATTCATGTCCAACTGGCGCATAAGACCGTCAAAATCCCGGGGTGGTTGGAGGGCCATGTTCCAAATGTTCTCAGTTGGGGGGATACCCAGTGACCTTGCTCAAGATAGCGAGACGCGAGTATGAAAACAAGCTGAAGAAACTCTCGCAGGGTGCCGGTAGCCGTTACCATCCTGAAATACAAGCCAAGGATAGAATGCCACCTAGAGCAACAAAACGAAACGTAGAATATTGCCGACGTATGGATGCCACTAATGACAACGAAAGAAGTCGTGCTATCATAGGAAATGGCACCCCCAGGTCAGTACTCAGGGTTGTTATTTGGGGGTAAAACGCCATAATGTAATTCTTACATTATGGCGTTTTACCCCAAAAAGAAAAGAAGAGTTTCCGAACAACATCTCCTTAACTAAAAGATACTCCCTCATCTGTTGAAATAAATGTGTTTCATCGCCTTTTTCTAAAATAAAAAAAAATCAACATAATCTTTGCTTTCTAAATGACAAATTTTACATGCGTTCGTTCTAGATATTTGCTTACGTTTTCCGTATAATTTAACCACAACGTAATTTTCTTGGTTGAGAACAGTGCCGGGTGATTCTTCACTTCCGTCAAATTTTTGGCTTTCTCCTGAACCAACACTGACGATCATTCTTTCTATTCACCTCACAAATTCCGAAAACACAACTCTACATTTTCAATTATAACAGTTTACAGTTTACTTTAAAGCAGAGCATTTGGTTAATGAAACGGGATTTGCAAATTAGTTTACTATGTGTTACGGAATACCTGCCTATCCTTTAAGTTAAATGATTTTATTTTGAATGGTCAGTTATAGCGAAACGAGATGCAATGCTCGCCCGATTGTGCAGATAATGGTTGGCGTGGATGAAATTTCGAAATATTTAGTAGGAAAAGTTGTAGTTAAACTCGTCTCCGACTGCAGGCTCTCGATACCGTCGCACAATTAGCTGCCAATACGAACAGTGCTGCAGATTCTTTTCATCCTGAAATGAAAAACAATTAATGCTCCAACCGGAAAGTAACTACTGTGACGCTGCTGCACAAGGTTAAGTCTCACCATAAGCCAGTATAGACACTTATTTGTATCTTCCATTATAATCCAGAAATCACGATATAAGTTTTGAATAACCACGATGGCTGTCTCTTGCACCAATTTTACACAAGTATAATATCTGTCATGAATGATACAGAGCCTCAGTGTTTCGTTTCGTCGTGAGAGAATCGATAGCGAACAAGAAATTGGCAGCAGCGAGCACAATACGCATTGTAAGCGAAGACGACTGCTACTGTGAAGGTGAATAAAGAAGGAAGTTGTCATTACGGCGCAAACTTGATCCGACGTCCACCGTCTTACATAGCCCAAAATATTAGGTTCACCGCATTTATACCTCCATGGTTCTCCGCAGTGATGCAGCGGCGTAATGTCACTGTGAAGTGCCCGCGCCCAGTTGTGACCCTTGGGCATTTTTGTCGATTTTTGTTGTTGTATTCCAAACAGCATCTGATACTTTGATTGTGTGGAGTCGTAGTTGTTTCATCAAATATTCCAGCTTGCGTCGTTTATGGGTGCACTAATCGTTCCTATCATAATCTAATGTTTAAAGGAATCACATCCGCGCGCGTCGACTACGTGGGTGCGCCGGAGCCCGAGCGCACAGATACATAATCTAGTGGATGCACCGCATCCATAAAATTTTCAGTTTGATAAAAGCAAAGTAAATTAAACACTTAGCACTTGCCTTTGTCAAAGTAATGAACTATTAAAGCACTGAGATGGAATTTAAAATTTCTGATCTCTAAAACATATCTGTTTCTTTCAGATGTCTTTGTGCAAAGGCAATCAAGCATCACACTCCACCATTCCTTGCCTTTTTCTGGCCAAGTCAAAGGCATTCCCCACAATAACAGTCGCACTATACTGTGAATGGATTCCCGTCTTTTTGGCTTGCTTTCATTTTTACTTACAAGTGACAGACTACAGTACGCCCACTCCATTCGTCAACAATTGTTTTAAAATATCTGCTTGCTGATATTGAGTATTAATAAAGAATAATCCGAGATACAACGAAGCCAGTCGTTACATACTACCTCAACAGTAACGTTTTAACATATCAGCTACGATATTTAGGAATTGTTTCCACGTAATCTGGATTGCTAGTATTTTGTTTGTTGAGTCAGTGGCTTTGCAGGACGCGGTAGCTCATATTGTAGACTGAAGGGGTGTCACTGCATTTTTATAGCTAGTACAAACGAAGAGGGTGTACTGACGGGATGGTTGGAGCACAAGCTCTTCGCCGGACAAAAATTTTCGCATCTTTCAAATCTGACCGATTACTAAACTCGTGTGGAAAGTTGAAACACCATACTGAGTATTTCTTCTATGCATACTTTCCAGTACCAATAGTTCCCTACGGGCTATGGATAAAATCATCAGAATTTTTCGTCATCATAACAGGTTTTTTTTCTAACACCGACAGTAGCGAAAAGCATGTTCAGCCAAAAAATAAGGAACCTGAGAATGTGTCTTCTGCCAATTCCGGTAATACATCAGCAAGAAGTGTCAGGCAGGTCATACCATGAAGCGTGGAAAACCACATTTCCTGAGATTTATTACGACAGATTATTCGGCAAAGTGTTCTGTAGTGTTTGTAAAAACGCTTTTGCTTCCAGTATAGTGCATCCGTCGGCCACCGCTATTTATGCGGACAGGGATTCGCGGAATGCGTTTGTTAGAAATGGGTTTTCCCAGTGCTGAAAGGCAACTGAGCGTTCCAGAGTTCATGAAAGATGTACAATTCACCGTTCGTCCGTGACTGCTCTGGCAACTACAACCTTATCTCAACAAATAAATTAGAAGGAATGAAAATTGCACGCAAGGCGATTTTAAAGATAATGTGCCTCCAATTCTTAAGTCAGCAAGGAACAGCAATTCTTGGTCACACCGATGAAGCACCAAATATTAATCAGTTGCTGTTGCTTAGAGCAGAAGATGCTCCTGCCTTGAAATCTAGGATGCAGCGAACTTCACATAAGTGGGTTTCTGACCATAGCCGGCTGTTGTGACCGAGCGGTTCTGGGCACTTCAGTCCAGAACCGCTTTGCTGCTACGGTCGCAGGTTCGAATCCTGCCTCGGGCATGGATGTGTGTGATGTCATTAGGTTATTAAGGTTTAAGTAGTTCTAAGTCTAGTGGACTGATGACCTCCGATGTTAAGTCCCATAGAGCTCAGAGCCCTTTTTTTCTGACTGTATAGTGAATCAAACTGTCTCCTTATTATCCATCGATGTACAGTCGTGCTCAAAAGTATCCGAACGACCTGAATTGCATTTCGCCTTATTCGAATGCAACCCACATAACGCAGCTGTCGAGCAGGTCCTTTAATCGCTCCTTGGTACAGTCGTTTGACTATTGAAAATGGTTCCAACAAGTCACCACCAGAAAACTCGGCTCTATATCGCAATAACTCAAGATGTAAAGTAATACCAAGATACTACAAAATCAGGGAACACTTTATCACAGTTAAGACTGTCCTTAAGGCTTGTAAGCTCACATTTATTGCAATAAATGACATACCTGAAATGATACCACTTTCATTATTACGTCAGATAGGTAATGCACGTAGTAAGTTGGTCGTGTTCATGATTTCCTCTTCAAAGTAACATACCGTACTTGTTATTTAACACAAAATAATATTAAAAATCTAAGTTATTCACGAGCAGGTAGTTGAGAATTTGTATGATCTTAAAATGACACGACAAACCGTCTCGTTCTGCATTTGGTTTCAAACCCAGGTCATGCAGACTAAGATTTCCTGACTGAAGGAAACTCACAGTCATTCCTGACTAGGCATACAGAGAGTGATATATCTCGATTTTAGACAGTATCAGTTAGCAAGTATCAACTTTAAATTACATAAGGTAAACATTTTTAACGCACGCAAATTCCTACTCAGCATCTATTGTCCCTGTTAACGAACTACGAGAGATGTTAAATATTGCTTCTACACAAGTAACTTACTTGAAATGCCGTGATGTAAAGCTTTGTGTTGGACAGGGATTCGAACCCAGAACCTAATCGGATTGTTACTGAAGCACAATCAACTGTGACATATCGGATTTTCTCGGCAGTAACTAGATGTTTTAACTGAAATGACGAGACGAAACATTAATTTATTTCCTTCCCAGGACTCCAACACGGAACCTATTGCCGTTATTTATTAGAGAAAACGAACGTTAAATATGGGTTTGTTACATCAGCAGCGACATGTGAGCATGTTTGGACTAGAAATAAAATGACGAAGAGTTCAATGCTGACTGGTAATCGAACCCCACACATACTGTTGTTGTCTACACAGAAAGAGACGTCAGCTACTGAATTTTTCTCCAGCAGCGTCTCGGAATAACATCCTTGAACTTAGAGTCTCAAATAGTTCTGCGTCTCACTGGGAGTCAGAAACGTCAGATATCGTTAGTGTTGACAACGAATGAAAACGCATTAAAAATCAAAATTATTATCCATCAGCAGATAGGTGTTCTCATGCTAGAGTGCCGGGCCAGCATTCGAACCCATTCATGCACGCCGGCCGTAGTGGCCGTGCGGTTCTAGGCGCTGCAGTCTGGAGCCGCGAGACCGCTACGGTCGCAGGTTCGAATCCTGCCTCGGGCATGGATGTGTGTGGTGTAATTAGGTTAGTTAGGTTTAACTAGTTCTAAGTACTAGGGGACTAATGACCTCAGAAGTTGAGTCCCATAGTGCTCAGAGCTATTTGAACCAGCCATTCATGCACAATATGTGGAGATGTTGAGGAATCTGCAGTTTTTTACAAACAACAAATTGTAGTCGAGCTGTATTGTCAGGAAGGGATCAAATTCCGCGTTAAGGGCGGCCTGAGTTGCATTCCAAGCTCAGAACCAGTTTTATTGACATACAGAAGCTCAAATAAAAGATGGAATAATGGTCCTGTGACCCCACATAGCTGTCTGCAGCTCGTGGTCGTGTGGTGGTGTTCTGGTTCCCGCGCCTGGGTTCCCGGGTTCGATTCCCGAAGGGGTCAGGGATTTTCTCTGCCTCGTGATGACTGGGTGTTGTGTGATTTCCTTAGGTTAGTTAGCTTTAAGTAGTTCTAAGTTCTAGGGGACTGATGACCATAGATGTTAAGTCCCATAGCGCGCAGAGCCATATGAACCATTTTATTGAACCCTACATATCTTTTGTTTCGCCACTATAAATAAATAACTACTATAAGAAAGGTTACTAGTGACAGAGTTCCCACATTTCTCCACTCGTAACTTTATTGTGGTGCAACCTAATGACTACTTGGTAGTGAAGGAATATCATGTTTAATGTGAATGTCAGACCACAATGCCATTATACCTTCTTCATTTGGCGTAGTCAGAAGAGAATAGAATCTGTCTCTCCCTATTAAAAATCATGGGCAGAAGTTGGAATCGAACCCATCATCATGAGAACTTATCATCAATCCTACAGACAACCAAACCCTCTACTGTATGACTCATTTTTTTCATAACACTGTTGCGGCACACTCGATGAGAATTCTGACACACAGGCTCCCTGTAGTGGTTTGCAGCATGTTCAGTACATTCATTTACTTGGTTGACCGAATCGCCATCAACTAGCTGCCTCGGCTACCCAGTGCATACATTCGACTCTATTTTGTAATCACCGAAATAAAATCATGTAACTGCCACCTACACAGAACTGCCAACAGTGTAGGATGCAGAAATTTAAAGAGGAAGTGTTCCTTTTCATTTGAGCTACTCTACTGCGCTACCTGTTCGTTGAAAACGTCGTGCAGTGCAAAAGAAAAGCTGTAACTGTCTGTCTCTCAGAAATCTAGATCCGGCCATATGCATTATCTCACAGCACTGTGAAATGCGGAAGTTCTGGAGGAACTATTGTTGCCTTCTGGAGAAGCTGTAGGCAGATGACAACTAGTAACATCACGGTAAGTATCACATACCGTAGATAAAATGTCGCGAGTTCCGTTTCATTCACTGCTACATTTTGAAACGCAATTCTGCTGTCTGTTGAAGTTACCAATTTAATGTAACTTTGAACATAATTCCCTTCACCCCAAGACAAAATAACTGCATGTGGAAAAAGGGCTAACTTCAGTGTCATTTTGTTCTTTTCAGGTTTAATAGTTGGCCAGGCAGCAGATGCATCTCGAAGGTTTTGTATTATGTATGGGGAGTGCGCATCGTGCCAAAATAGTCAGAAAAGTATTTTCTGGATTAGCTGTCATCTGGTAGTGGCATTTTATTCTTCTTCAAACCTTGTTTGACAGCTTTAACTCAGAACAAGTTTTCTACATGCATGTAATCAATAAACTGCATGTGCAATGTCAGACTGTTGTAGATCACATCAGAGAATTCGCATATATCGTTGATGATTAATTTCTCTCTTGTGTTTAGTATTGTTTTAACATCACTAAAAGAAACCTTACGAGAATTGTGCACTGTATTAAAAGAAATGAAATAAAACTACCCACGATAACCTTACGACGAAAGTCTGTTTTGATAAAACTGAGTATCTGTACACAAGCGTGCCTCTATCGGCACGAATTAGTAAAATACTATGCACTTAGATTTCGATTGGGTCTGTGTTTAATTGGTATGCTGTGTCATACTCAACAGGTATGCAAATGTGGCATTTCATAAATAAAGTTATGTATTCCTAGAGACCCAAAATTTGCTTGTCAGCAGCAGAACGAGGTGTTACCTGTTGTGCAGCATTGTAAGTTTTTCACCATTGCACTATGAGCTGAAAGTATTTTCTTGCGATTTGCTTATCGATGTTTGATCTGACTGCTTGTAGCTCTTTCACAGAAGGGATAAAAACGTTACATTCAACGAGACAGGAACCGCGAACCAGAGCAGACGATTTTTCAGAGGTCAGCACGTCACCACAGAGCTAGCGAAGAGGTTTGTGTTACGAAATTCTATTACGAGGCCAATAGAGTCTAGAACTCGTAAACCGCTATTTAAAGGACGAGTGTAGTTGAGATTTACACATGCAACGACTTTCCTGAGCTGAAAACCGTAAATTTACATTCTTTTGTTGCAACTGATGCATTAATAAGTCAGGTTATTCAATGGAAATGACAGGAAGAATCAAGTGAATTTTGAGGCTTAATTCCTTGCGCACCAGGAAGTAACTCGTCGATCACAGAGTTGCCAAATATAGCTTGCCTTGTTGCCAAATCTCAGTTACAGTACTAGCAGCAAGAAGACGAAACGATGTGATCCGACAGTGGGGTTGGAAGTGACCACAGCTGGCCTTTCAAAGACGTGGCTGCGACGGCCTGTAATACATAATGCGTCTGATTCGCATTTCTGTAACCAGGTTTAGGGACTGAAGCGTAGTTACTAATAATACTCAGAACTGACTGCAAACTAAGCATCATACATCAGCAACTCTCATAGTTGTTTTTATATCTCTTTCGTAACTGCACTCAAACCTAAGAAACTCCTTCACGGACGTTTACGTGCCTCGCCGATAGTCGAGCACACCAAACAAATAAAAAAAAACAATGTGTGTGTGTGTGTGTGTGTGTGTGTGTGTGTGTGTGTGAGAGAGAGAGAGAGAGAGAGAGAGAGAGAGAGAGAGAGAGACCTAGCCACTTAATAGGGGAACCTACAGCTTAACGTGGCTTTCGGACCACAGTGCAACTCGGCATTTTTCACATCAACAAACACTGCCTGTCGGGAAATAAGTGTAAAATAGCACATAAAAATCATGTGCCTAATGATGGATTGAACCTGAGACCTTCGTATCCGTTCTCTTGCTCTTTATAACTTTGCCACTATGCAGGTACTATTGTGGTTTTTGCTTAGCATTAAAATTAAGGATCTCTCGTTTGTGTATGCGTTGGCACATGCGTGTGCCTCAGGAGTCCTTACTTTGGGGATTACCCTCGTGTACGTGTGTGTAAACGCCTTCCGACGCCCACTCAAGGAAGACAAAGATACACAGTCTAGCTTGAATATTATAAATACACCTCAGTTTGTGGATGAACTCAGACTTAGGTTGATAATCATTTTGAATATTTAGCATTGCTGTACCCACTGGTGTTAAACTCTTTTTCAACCAATGATTCCCATAGTTACAAGAACACTACTTGTGATACCTCTTAGACAAAATACTTACGCAGTGCTCTCAGACGAAAACATCAACCTGACACAAACTGTGGGAAGTTTGTTTTACAACCTTCGTAACTGGATAAAGAGCTTTTCCTATTTGAGATATCTGTGAACGTTGCTGCATAAGACGATTTAAGAAGAAACTAAATTCCTTCAGCTACGCCAATGTTTAAAGAAATCGTCTTAACGGCACCATATCGTGGTTTGTGAATCGTTTACCGGCCGTACTCTGCCGCATTTTGCTTGTTGGAAGGCGAAAAGCTTACTGACAAATTTCACACGAGGAAAAAGGGGACGCAATGTCTCCCACTGGAAGGTCATGTTGCTTTGTTTAAATGATAACAAAAAAAAAAAATGGTTCAAAAGGCTCTGAGTACTATGGGACTTAACAGCTGTGGTCATCAGTCCCCTAGAACTTAGAACTACTTAAACCTAACTAACCTAAGGACATCACACACATCCGTGCCCGAGGCAGGATTCGAACCTGCGACCGTAGCAGTCGCGCGGTTCCGGACTGCGCGCCTAGAACCGCGAGACCACCGCGGCCGGCAAATGATAACAAAATCAGGTAAAACGAACAGTGAGGTGGTCAGTATAAGCACATTACCGTTGTCAATATGATGTTGCACCGCTCAGGGCCTGTAATGATAAAGGGCCCGTTTAGGTCAATCATATTGTATATAGAAGTGGAAGAGAGAGCGCCACTGAATTCTACAAACCGTATGCATTGCATACACAGAGAAATTACTGTTACAGTGTACTAATGGAGCCCAATGAGTGAATTGCATATTTTCCAATGAGAAAGAGCACTGGGAAACAGTCTTCACTACATTAGGTTACTTAAACTGGTGTCACTCTGAGCTAGAATTTATGGTCAGCGACTAAGTGTAAGGACAATGTGTCAGATGCGGGTTTTGCAACTGTGTAATACTTTCCTACATTATAGAAGAGAATATTAAATTTGAACTAATATTCCGAAAATTTTGAACTTGGAAAGCTTAGAATGAAAATCTTTCTGTTTATTGCAAAGGAATACAACTGATTTTCTAAAACATTCTCTGTCATACCCAACTTGAAACAGGTCACGTCGACCAAATCATATAGAAGAACTGACAGCGACATATTTCGGAAAGCAGTAAGATATCTTGGCTTTTGGTTTGGCAGCATTCGACAGCCATTTCTAGCCGCAAGTAAATGAAGAAAGGATGCGCGTTTTTGTTATCAAGTAACGTCTTCATCAATTACTTTAGTTTTAATGAAATCTACGCGTAATTGCTGATGTTTGATATTAACATGGAAAGGATTCCGCAGACAGGGAAAGAAGCTGTTCTTGGGCAACTACTTCCATAATGACCGAAACGCATTAAATGATCTTCAAGCACACAGGTTCCAGCAGTAGTATGAAGAAAATGATAGTAATAAGTACAGTAATAATTGAATTATCCGGTAACTTCACATTTCACAGTGGATTTTCTCGAACTAAGATACTTCCTGAATTAGTGAAAATTTCAAAATGGCTTCACATCGAGGCTATGATGCCTAGAAGAGTCTTTACATAGTGCTGACGTGAGAATAGCATAATCTCCATGTCAGAAGCTTCCTTCTACTTAACCATTTAATAGACTCGCATTTTTTCCACCGTGACTAATTTTGTAAGCTAAGCACATCATCCGTTGCAGCACACTCCTGGGGCTGGGAAATGTGGTCTGGTGGAACGAACTATCACAAGTGCAATGCGTGAGTACAAGCATTTACTTTTAAGAGGCACAAACAGATTTACTTTACCTCCGGTAACCTCAAGAGGAAGACGTTATAATCCAGAATCCGCATTAAACATCATGTTCCTTCATTCGCAACAGGACAGAGCCGGTTTCTTTTTGGAAATGACGAAGGCAGAGGTCACTTTAAACAGAAATACTGTCGTCAGTAAACTTACTTACATTACAAAATTTTATTTTATTTGATGAACCGATAGCCATTTAAAGGAACAGGGCTCTTACTTTACTTGTACTTGATTGAACTAGAGAAGTTGAAAAATTTGGTGCTGGACTATGATTCGAATTCGTATCTCCTCTTTCGAGGATCTGAATCTCTCGGAACAGTATAGTTCACTCATTTCGTTCCTTTTTCCAAGACTGCAATCTTCTCTAGGTCACCTCCAAAGGTAAGAATGTGGGTCCGATTCCTGATCCAGTACAAAAATATTCATAATTTCATTTCAAGCCCTACCATGTGCACACCGACCTGCTAGTGAAAATTAATGTGTATTTTTAATGTCTGTTCTTGTGTTGCCAACAATTTCTGGTCAAACACGCACACATCTTGCTGTTGGTGAGTAAGCAATTGACAGTTAAGCTATATTCGTGGACGATAAAGAAGAACGATAGGAGTGTGGTTCGATTGTCGCTCAGGCACTAAAATTTGTATCCTTATTTTAGATTCAAACACCTAGCAGCTGGTAAGAGAAACCGATACGTAACATTTGATTTCACTTAGTTAACAATCCGATTACGTCTTGGGTTCGTACCTCCGTCAAAGAGCTTCACATCATGCACTTCATCTTTAAATGCATACACACTTTGTTACTTCTGAATGGAGGTATATCAGACTTCTTTCATGGTTGGTTAAGAGGGATGTTAGGAGTCCCGGTTTATTACAAAAACTGTCGTCTTTTATTTTCAAGTTTAGATTAGGTTACTGAAATTGGGGAAAATTTCGGTAATTCATGACTCTTCACGGCTAGTCAGCAATATGATTGACTAGATTAGATTGGATTAATACTTGTTCCATAGATCATGAATACGACACATTGTAATGATGTGGAACGTGTTATTTTAATGATGGATTTCCTTACATACCGGTATTCAATTTCTTTACAACAATTGTTTAGCCTCTCTCTCATTCTTCTTTATTTCTGTCTCTCTCTCTCTCCGTCTCTTCTTTCTGTCTCTCTCTCTCTCTCTCTCTCTCTCTCTCTCTCTCTCTCTCTCTCTCTCTCTCTCACACACACACACACACATTCTTTTTTTTATTTGTTTGGTGTGCTCGACTATCGGCGAGGCACAAAAACGTCCATGAATGAGTTTCTTAGGTCCGAGTACAGTTACGAAAGAAATATAAAAACAACTATGAGAGTTACTGATTTATGATGCTTAGTTTGTAGTCAGTTCTGAGTATTATTAGTAACTAAGCTCCAGTCCCCAAACCTGGTTGCAGA